>NW_027592279.1:0-58576 GCF_964213995.1 Mustelus asterias
CCATACCAGGCAACATCCTGGTAAACCTCCTCTGCACCCTCTCCAAAGCCTCCACATCCTTCCTGTAATGTGGGGACCAGAACTGCACACAGTACTCCAAGTGCGGCCGCACCAGAGTTGTGTACAGTTGCAACATAACGCTACGACTCCTAAATTCAATCCCCCTACCAATAAACGCCAAGACACCATATGCCTTCTTAACAACCTTATCTACTTGATTCCCAACTTTCAGGGATCTATGCACACATACACCTAGATCCCTCTGCTCCTCCACACTATTCAAAGTCCTCCCGTTAGCCCTATACTCAACACAACTGTTATTCCTACCAAAGTGAATTACCTCACACTTCTCCGCATTAAACTCCATCCGCCACCTCTCGGCCCAACTTTGCAACCTGTCTAAGTCTTCCTGCAGACTACGACACCCTTCCTCACTGTCTACCACACCACCGACTTTGGTGTCATCAGCAAATTTGCTAATCCACCCAACTATACCCTCATCCAGATCATTAATAAATATTACAAACAGCAGTGGCCCCAAAACAGATCCCTGAGGTACACCACTTGTAACCGCACTCCATGATGAATATTTACTATCAACCACCACCCTCTGTTTCCTATCCGCTAGCCAATTCCTGATCCAATTTCCTAGATCGCCCCCAATCCCATACATCTGCATTTTCTGCAGAAGCCTACCATGGTGAACCTTATCAAACGCCTTACTAAAATCCATATATACCACGTCCACTGCCTTGCCCCCATCCACCTCCTTGGTCACTTTCTCAAAAAACTCAATAAGGTTAGTAAGGCACGACCTACCTGCCACAAAACCATGCTGACTATCACCTATCAATTCATGACTCTCCAAATAACTATAAATCCTATCCCTTATAATTTTTTCCAACATCTTGCCGACAACAGAAGTGAGACTCACCGGTCTATAATTCCCGGGGAAGTCTCTGTTCCCCTTCTTAAACAATGGGACAACATTCGCTAACCTCCAATCTTCTGGTACTATACCAGAGGCCAACGACGACCTGAAGATCAGAGCCAGAGGCTCTGCAATCACTTCTCTTGCCTCCCAGAGAATCCTTGGATAAATCCCATCCGGACCAGGGGATTTATCTATTTTCAGACCCTCCAGAATATCCTGCACATCCTCCTTATCAACTGTAATACTGTCTATTCTACTCCCTTGCAACCCAGTGTCCTCCTCAGCTATATTCATGTCCCCTTGCGTGAACACCGAAGAGAAATATTGGTTCAATGCTTCACCAATCTCCTCCGGTTCCACACATAACTTCCCTCTGCCATCTATAACTGGCCCTAAACTTGCCCTAACCAACCTTCTGTTCTTGACATACCTATAGAACGCCTTAGGATTCTCTTTAACCCTATCCGCCAAAGTCTTCTCATGTCCCCTTTTAGCCCTTCTAAGCTCGCTCTTCAACTCCCTCTTAGCCAATCTAAAGCTTTCTAGTGCACTACCCGAGTGCTCACGTCTCATCCGAACATAAGCCTCCTTTTTCTTTTTAACCAACAAAGAAACTTTTTTGGTGCACCACGGTTCCCTAGCCCTACCAATTCCTCCTTGCCTGACAGGGACATACCTATCACAGACTCGCAGTAGCTGCTCCTTGAAAAAACTCCACATGTCGGACGTTCCCAGTCCTTGTAATCTCCTAGTCCAACCTATGTTTCCTAATTCTCTCCTAATAGCCTCATAATTACCCTTCCCCCAGCTAAAACCACTGGCCCGAGGTTCATGCCTATCCCTTTCCATCACTAAGGTGAACGTAACCGAATTGTGGTCACTATCACCAAAATGCACACCAACTTCCAAGTCTAGCACCTGGTCTGGCTCATTTCCCAGCACCAGATCCAATATAGCCTCACCTCTAGTTGGCCTGTCTACATACTGAGTCAAAAAACCTTCCTGCACGCTTTGAACAAAAACTGACCCCTCTAACGAGCTAGAGCTATAACAATTCCAGTCAATATTAGTCAAGTTAAAATCCCCCATAACAATTGCCCTATTACTTTCACTCCTAAGCAGGATTGACTCCGCAATCCTTTCCTCAACCTCTCTAGAACTTTTAGGAGGTCTATAAAAGACTCCCAACAGGGTGACCTCTCCTCTCCTATTTCTAATCTCCGCCCATACTACCTCAACAGATAAGTCCTCATCAAACCTCCTCTCTGACACTGTGATACAATCTCTGACCAATAATGCTACCCCTCCCCCTCTTCTACCTCCTACCTGGGAGAGAGAGTTTGGGAGAGAGCATTTGGGAGAGAGCGTTTGGGAGAGAGCGTGTGGGAGAGAGCGTGTGGGAGAGAGCGTGTGGGAGAGAGAGGGTGTGTGAGAGAGGGTGTGTGAGAGAGGGTGTGTGAGAGAGGGTGTGTGAGAGAGGGTGTGTGAGAGAGGGTGTGTGAGAGAGGGTGTGTGAGAGAGGGTGTGTGAGAGAGGGTGTGTGACAGAGGGTGTGTGAGAGAGGGTGTGTGAGAGAGGGTGTGTGAGAGAGGGTGTGTGTGAGAGAGAGTGTGTGAGAAAGTGTGTGAGAGTGGCTTGTGGGTGAGGGTGTGTGATAGAGGCTGTGTGAGAGGGAGGGTGTGTGAGCGTGGGAGTGTCAGAGAGGGTGTGTGAGAGAGAGGGTGTGTGAGAGAGGGTGTGGGAGAGTGGGTGTGGGAGAGAGGGTGTGGGAGAGAGGGTGTGGGAGAGAGGGTGTGGGAGAGAGGGTGTGGGAGAGAGGGTGTGGGAGAGAGGGTGTGGGAGAGAGGGTGTGGGAGAGAGGGTGTGGGAGAGAGGGTGTGGGAGAGAGGGTGTGGGAGAGAGGGTGTGGGAGAGAGGGTGTGGGAGAGAGGGTGTGGGAGAGAGGGTGTGGGAGAGAGGGTGTGGGAGAGAGGGTGTGGGAGAGAGGGTGTGGGAGAGAGGGTGTGGGAGAGAGGGTGTGGGAGAGAGGGTGTGGGAGAGAGGGTGTGGGAGAGAGGGTGTGGGAGAGAAGGTGTGGGAGAGAGAGTTTGGGAGAGAGCGTTTGGGAGAGAGCGTTTGGGAGAGAGCGTGTGGGAGAGAGCGTGTGGGAGAGAGAGGGTGTGTGAGAGAGGGTGTGTGAGAGAGGGTGTGTGAGAGAGGGTGTGTGAGAGAGGGTGTGTGAGAGAGGGTGTGTGAGAGAGGGTGTGTGACAGAGGGTGTGTGAGAGAGGGTGTGTGAGAGAGGGTGTGTGAGAGAGGGTGTGTGAGAGAGGGTGTGTGAGAGAGGGTGTGTGAGAGAGGGTGTGTGAGAGAGGGTGTGTGAGAGAGGGTGTGTGAGAGAGGGTGTGTGTGAGAGAGAGTGTGTGAGAAAGAGTGTGTGAGAGAGGCTTGTGGGTGAGGGTGTGTGATAGAGGCTGTGTGAGAGGGAGGGTGTGTGAGCGTGGGAGTGTCAGAGAGGGTGTGTGAGAGAGAGGGCGTGTGAGAGAGGGCGTGTGAGAGAGGGCGTGTGAGAGAGGGCGTGTGAGAGAGGGCGTGTGAGAGAGGGCGTGGGAGAGAGGGGGTGGGAGAGAGAGGGTGGGAGAGAGAGGGTGGGAGAGAGAGGGTGGGAGAGAGGGCGTGGGAGAGAGGGCGTGGGAGAGAGTGCGTGGGAGAGAGGGCGTGGGAGAGAGGGTGTGGGAGAGAGGGTGTGGGAGAGAGGGTGTGTGAGAGAAGGTGTGGGAGAGAGAGTTTGGGAGAGAGCATTTGGGAGAGAGCGTGTGGGAGAGAGAGGGTGTGTGAGAGAGGGTGTGTGAGAGAGGGTGTGTGAGAGAGGGTGTGTGAGAGAGGGTGTGTGAGAGAGGGTGTGTGAGAGAGGGTGTGTGAGAGAGGGTGTGTGAGAGAGGGTGTGTGAGAGAGGGTGTGTGTGAGAGAGAGTGTGTGAGAAAGAGTGTGTGAGAGAGGCTTGTGGGTGAGGGTGTGTGATAGAGGCTGTGTGAGAGGGAGGGTGTGTGAGCGTGGGAGTGTCAGAGAGGGTGTGTGAGAGAGAGGGTGTGTGAGAGAGAGGGTGTGTGAGAGAGAGGGTGTGTGAGAGAGGGTGTGTGAGAGAGGGTGTGGGAGAGAGGGTGTGGGAGAGAGGGTGTGGGAGAGAGGGTGTGGGAGAGAGGGTGTGGGAGAGAGGGTGTGGGAGAGAGGGTGTGGGAGAGAGGGTGTGGGAGAGAGGGTGTGGGAGAGAGGGTGTGGGAGAGAGGGTGTGGGAGAGAGGGTGTGGGAGAGAGGGTGTGGGAGAGAGGGTGTGGGAGAGAGGGTGTGGGAGAGAGGGTGTGGGAGAGAGGGTGTGGGAGAGAAGGTGTGGGAGAGAGAGTTTGGGAGAGAGCGTTTGGGAGAGAGCGTTTGGGAGAGAGCGTGTGGGAGAGAGCGTGTGGGAGAGAGAGGGTGTGTGAGAGAGGGTGTGTGAGAGAGGGTGTGTGAGAGAGGGTGTGTGAGAGTGGGTGTGTGAGAGAGGGTGTGTGAGAGAGGGTGTGTGAGAGAGGGTGTGTGAGAGAGGGTGTGTGAGAGAGGGTGTGTGAGAGAGGGTGTGTGAGAGAGGGTGTGTGAGAGAGGGTGTGTGAGAGAGGGTGTGTGAGAGAGGGTGTGTGAGAGAGGGTGTGTGAGAAAGAGTGTGTGAGAGAGGCTTGTGGGTGAGGGTGTGTGATAGAGGCTGTGTGAGAGGGAGGGTGTGTGAGCGTGGGAGTGTCAGAGAGGGTGTGTGAGAGAGAGGGTGTGTGAGAGAGGGCGTGTGAGAGAGGGCGTGTGAGAGAGGGCGTGGGAGAGAGGGCGTGGGAGAGAGGGGGTGGGAGAGGGGGTGGGAGAGAGAGGGTGGGAGAGGGAGGGTGGGAGAGAGGGCGTGGGAGAGAGGGCGTGGGAGAGAGGGCGTGGGAGAGAGGGCGTGGGAGAGAGAGGGCGTGGGAGAGAGAGGGTGTGTGTGAGAGGGGGTGTGTGTGAGAGGGGGTGTGTGTGAGAGGGGGTGTGTGTGAGCGGGGGTGTGTGTGAGAGGGGGTGTGTGTGAGAGGGGGTGTGTGAGAGAGGGTGCGTGAGAGAGAGTGTGTGAGAGAGGCTTGTGGGTGAGGGTGTGTGATAGAGGCTGTGTGAGAGAGGGTGTGTGAGAGGGGTGTGTGAGAGGGGGTGTGTGGGAGGGGGTGTGTGGGAGGGGGTGTGTGAGAGGGGGTGTGTGAGAGGGGGTGTGTGAGAGGGGGTGTGTGAGAGGGGGTGTGTGAGAGGGGGTGTGTGAGAGGGGGTGTGTGAGCGTTGGAGTGTGAGAGAGGGTGTTTGAGAGAGGGCGTGTGACAGAGAGGGCGTGTGAGAGAGAGGGCGTGTGAGAGAGAGGGCGTGTGAGAGAGAGGGCGTGTGAGAGAGAGGGCGTGTGAGAGAGAGGGCGTGTGAGAGAGAGGGCGTGTGAGAGAGAGGGCGTGTGAGAGAGAGGGCGTGTGAGAGAGAGGGCGTGTGAGAGAGAGGGCGTGTGAGAGAGAGGGCGTGTGAGAGAGAGGGCGTGTGAGAGAGAGGGCGTGTGAGAGAGAGGGCGTGTGAGAGAGAGGGCGTGTGAGAGAGAGGGCGTGTGAGAGAGGGCGTGTGAGAGAGGGTGTGTGAGAGAGGGTGTGTGAGAGAGGGTGTGTGTGAGAGAGGGTGTGTGAGAGAGGGTGTGTGAGCGTCGGATTGTGAGAGAGGGTGTGTGAGAGAGGGTGTGAGAGAGAGGGTGTGTGAGAGAGAGGGTGTGAGAGAGAGGGTGTGTGAGAGAGGGTGTGTGAGAGAGGGTGTGAGAGAGAGGGTGTGTGAGAGAGGGTGTGTGAGAGAGGGTGTGTGAGAGAGGGTGTGTGAGAGAGGGTGTGTGAGAGAGGGTGTGTGAGAGAGGGTGTGTGAGAGAGGGTGTGTGAGAGAGGGTGTGTGAGAGAGGGTGTGTGAGAGAGGGTGTGTGAGAGAGGGTGTGTGAGAGAGGGTGTGTGAGAGAGGGTGTGTCTGAGAGAGGGTGTGTGAGAGAGGGTGTGTGAGCGTGGGAGTGTGAGAGTGGGCGTGTGAGAGAGGATGTGTGAGAGAGGGTGTGTGTGAGAGAGGGTGTGTGAGAGAGGGTGTATGTGAGAGAGGGTGTGTGAGAGAGGGTGTGTGCGAGAGGGTGTGTGAGAGAGGGTGTGTGAGAGAGGGTGTGTGAGCGTGGGAGTGTGAGAGAGGGTGTGTGAGAGAGGGTGTGTGAGCGTGGGAGTGTGAGAGAGGGCGTGTGAGAGAGAGGGTGTGTGAGAGAGAGGGCGTGTGAGAGAGAGGGCGTGTGAGAGCGAGGGCGTGTGAGAGAGAGGGTGTGTGAGAGAGAGGGCGTGTGAGAGAGAGGGCGTGTGAGAGAGAGGGCGTGTGAGAGAGAGGGCGTGTGAGAGAGAGGGCGTGTGAGAGAGAGGGCGTGTGAGAGAGAGGGCGTGTGAGAGAGAGGGCGTGTGAGAGAGAGGGCGTGTGAGAGAGAGCGTGTGTGAGAGTGGGCGTGTGAGAGAGGATGTGTGAGAGAGGGTGTGTGAGAGAGGGTGTGTGAGAGAGGATGTGTGAGAGAGGGTGTGTGAGAGAGGGTGTGTGTGAGAGGGTGTGTGAGAGAGGGTGTGTGAGAGAGGGTGTGTGTGTGTGTGTGTGAGTGTGTCAGTGTGTGTGTGTGAGTGTGTGCGTACAGTGTGTGTGTGAGAGAATATTTATGAGTGTGATCGTGTTTGCCAGTGTATGAGATTGTGAGGATGAGTGTGTGTGAGTGTGTGAGAGGGTGTGTGTGTGTAGGTGTGAGTGTGAGTGTGTAATTGTGTGTGTGCGTGTGTTTGAAAGAGGATGGTGCCATCTTACCGACCATTCACGCCACGTGAACATTCTCTCTCACACACACACGTGCATTCAGTGACACACACATACGTGTATTCAGTGACACACACACACACACGTGTATTCAGTGACACACACACACGTGAATTCAGTGGCACACACACGTGTATTCAGTGACACACACACGTGTATTCAGTGACACACACACACGTGTATTCAGTGACACACACACACGTGCATTCAGTGACACAGACACACATGCATTCAGTGACAGACACACGTGCATTCAGTGACACACACACACACACGTGCATTCACTGACACAGACAGACATGTGCATTCAGTGACACAGACACACACGTGTATTCAGTGACAGACACACGTGCATTCAGTGACACACATACACACACACGTGCATTCAGTGACACACACACACACATGTATTCAGTGACACATACACACGTGCATTCAGTGACACACACACACGTGTATTCAGTGACACACACACACGTGCATTCAGTGACACACACACACGTGTATTCAGTGACACACACACACACACGTATATTCAGTGACACACACACACGTGTATTCAGTGACACACACACACACATGCATTCAGTGACACACACACACGTGTATTCAGTGACACACACACACGTGCATTCAGTGACACATACACACGTGCATTCAGTGACACACACACACGTGTATTCAGTGACACACACACACGTGTATTCAGTGACACACACATACGTGCATTCAGTGACACACACACACGTGTATTCAGTGACACACACACATGTGCATTCAGTGACACATACACACGTGCATTCAGTGACACACACACACGTGCATTCAGTGACACACACGTGTATTCAGTGACACAGACACACACGTATATTCAGTGACACATACACACACGTGCATTCAGTGACACACACACACGTGCATTCAGTGACACATACACACGTGCATTCAGTGACACACACACGTGTATTCAGTGACACATACACACGTGCATTCAGTGACACACACACACGTGCATTCAGTGACACACACACACGTGTATTCAGTGACACAGACACACACGTATATTCAGTGACACATACACACACGTGCATTCAGTGACACACACACACGTGCATTCAGTGACACATACACACGTGCATTCAGTGACACACACACACGTGTATTCAGTGACACACACACACGTGCATTCAGTGACACACACACACGTGTATTCAGTGACACACACACACGTGTATTCAGTGACACACACACACGTGCATTCAGTGACACACACACACGTGTATTCAGTGACACAGACACACGTGCATTCAGTGACACAGACACACGTGTATTCAGTGACACAGACACACGTGCATTCAGTGACACACACACACGTGTATTCAGTGACACACACACACGTGCATTCAGTGACACAGACACACGTGTATTCAGTGACACACACACACATGCATTCAGTGACACACACGTGTATTCAGTGACACACACACACGTATATTCAGTGACACACACACACGTGCATTCAGTGACACAAACACACGTGTATTCAGTGACACAGACACACATGCATTCAGTGACACACACACACGTGTATTCAGTGACACACACACACGTGTATTCAGTGATACACACACACGTGCATTCAGTGACACAGACACACGTGTATTCAGTGACACACACACACATGCATTCAGTGACACACACACACGTGTATTCAGTGACACACACACACGTGCATTCAGTGACACACACACACGTGTATTCAGTGACCCACACACACGTGTATTCAGTGACCCACACACACGTGTATTCAGTGACACACACACACGTGCATTCAGTGACACACACACACGTGCATTCAGTGACACACACACACGTGCATTCAGTGACACACACACACGTGCATTCAGTGACACACACACACGTGCATTCAGTGACACAAACACACGTGCATTCAGTGACACAAACACACGTGCATTCAGTGACACAAACACACGTGCATTCAGTGACACACACACACGTGCATTCAGTGACACACACACACGTGCATTCAGTGACACACACACACGTGCATTCAGTGACCCACACACACGTGCATTCAGTGACACGAACACACGTGCATTCAGTGACACACACGTGTATTCAGTGACACACACACACATGTATTCAGTGACACACACACACATGTATTCAGTGACACACACACACATGTATTCAGTGACACACACACACATGTATTCAGTGACACACACACACATGTATTCAGTGACACACACACACACATGTATTCAGTGACACACACACACGTGCATTCAGTGACACACACACACGTGCATTCAGTGAGACACACACACGTGCATTCAGTGACACACACACACGTGCATTCAGTGACACACACACACATGTATTCAGTGACACACACGTGTATTCAGTGACACACACACACGTGCATTCAGTGACCCACACACACGTGTATTCAGTGACACACACACACATGTATTCAGTGACACGGACACACACGTGCATTCAGTGACACACACACACGTGCATTCGGTGACACAGACACACGTGCATTCAGTGACACAGACACACACGTGTATTCAGTGACACACACACACATGTATTCAGTGACACAGACACACACATGTATTCAGTGACACAGACACACACATGTATTCAGTGACACAGACACACACATGTATTCAGTGACACAGACACACACATGTATTCAGTGACACAGACACACACATGTATTCAGTGACACAGACACACATGTGTATTCAGTCACACACACAGACACAGGGTGTGTGAGAGGGTGTGTGTGTGGGAATGTGTGAATGAGAGTGAGAGACTGTGTGTGTGACAGTGTGTGTGTGAGTGTGATAGTGCTTGGAACAGGCTGAGACTGAGAGGATGAGTGTGTGTGAGTGTGTGTTTGTGCAGCTGTGATTCTGAGTGATTGTGTGAGTGTGCACGGGGATGTGTGAGTGTGTGTGAGCGTGTGTGAGTGTGTGTTTGCGTGTGTGAGTGTGTGTTTGCGTGTGTGAGTGTGTGTGAGTGTGTGTGAGTGAGGTTTTGTGTGTGCGTGTGTGAATGTGAGTGTGTGTGTGAGCTTTTGTGTGTGAATGTGTGTGTGTGTGAGGCTGTGTCTGTGTGTGTGAGCGTGTGTGTGTGTGTGTATGAGTGTGTGTGTGTGAGTGTGTGTGTGTGTGTGTGTGAGGCTGTGTGTGTGTGAGTGTGTGTGTGTGTGTGCGTGAGGCTGTGTGTGTGTGAGTGTGTGTGTGTGTGTGCGTGTGTGTGAGTGTGTTTGTGTGTGTGAGTGTATTTTTGTGTGTTATTCTCAGTGTGTGTGAGTGCATGATGTGACAGAGGCTGTGTGAATGTGTGTGTGTGTGACAGTGAGCATGTGTGAATGAATGAGAGACTGAGTGAGAGAGAATATGTATATATCTGTGTGTAAGTCAGAAAGTGTGAGTGGCGTGTTACCTCCCCTGGAACCAAGGAGCACCGTCTGTGCGATTCCTCCCATAACCGAATAGCACCGTCTGCGCGATTCCTCCCGTAGCTGATGAGCACCGTCTGCGTGATTCCTCCTGTCGCCGATAAGCACCGTCTGCATGATTCCTCCTGTAGCCGATGAGCACCGTCTGCGTGATTCCTCCTATAGCTGATAAGCACTGTCTGTGTGATTCCTCCTGTAGCTGATGAGCACCGTCTGCGTGATTCCTCCTGTCACCGATAAGCACCATCTGCATGATTCCACCTGTAGCCGATAAGCACCGTCTGCGTGATTCCTCCTGTGGCCGATAAGCACTGTCTGTGTGATTCCTCCCGTAGCCGACGAGCTCCTTCTGCGTGATTCCTCCTGTAGCTGATAAGCACTGTCTGTGTGATTCCTCCAGTAGCCGACGAGCTCCTTCTGCGCGATTCCTCCTGTAATCGATGAGCACCGTCTGCGCGATTCCTCCCGTAGCCGATGAGCACCGTCTGTGCGATTCCTCACGTAGCCGATGAGCTCCATCTAGGAACATGTGAACATAATAAGAGGAGTTGAGCATTCAGCCCCTCGATCCCGCTCTGCCATTCAATAAGATCATGGCTGATCTGTGTCCTGACCCCATGCACCTGCCCTGGGCCCATATCCCTCGATCCCCCTGCTCAATAAAAATGTGTCTGTCTCAGACTGAAAGCTCACAATTGAAGCAGCATCCACCGGCGTTTGAGGAAGAGAGTTCCAACCCTCCTCCACTCTCTGTGGGTAGAAGTGTTTTCCAACAACTCTCCGCAATGGCTTGGCCCCAACTCGTGGCAACAGTTTCTCCTGATCCACCCTGTCCTTCCCTGGAAATATTTTGTAGATTTCTATCAGATCACCCCTCAACCTTCTGAATTGGAGACAATAAAGGGCTAATTTGTCTAATCTCTGCGTGGAACTGAACCCCTGAAGTCCAGGGATGATTCTTGTCAACCTGCGTTGAGCTCCCTCCAGGGTTGAACCATCCTTCCTAAGGTATCCTGTCCATCCCGGCTCACAGGATTCTCAGTGGCCTCTAACTCGGGGTTTGTACAACTGCAGCATAACATCTGCATCCCGATACTCCAGCCCTTTCGATATGAAGGGCAGCATTCCTTTGGCCTTCTGGACTATTTCTGCTCCTGTTTGTGGCATTTTAAGGAGCTCTGCACCTGAACCCCCAAATCTTACCCACTGAGCTGCTGCTCCGGTTCCCACCCTCCTGCCTGATTCCTCTGGGAGCCGATGAGATCCGTCTGTGTGATTCCTCCCTCAGCCGAACAGCTGGTTCAGTGTGATTCCTCCCTCAGCCGAACAGCTGGTTCTGTGTGATTCCTCCCTCAGCCGAACAGCTGGTTCTGTGTGATTCCTCCCTCAGCCGAACAGCTGGTTCTGTGTGATTCCTCCCTCAGCCGAACAGCTGGTTCAGTGTGATTCCTCCCTCAGCCGAACAGCTGGTTCTGTGTGATTCCTCCCTCAGCCGAACAGCTGGTTCTGAGTGATTCCTCCCTCAGCCGATGAGCTGGTTCTGTGTGATGCCTCCCACAGCCGATGAGCGACGCCTCCCTCACGCCCCTGTTGGGGCCTGGGCCCCGCCCCTAGGTGACTGCGCAGGCGCCAGTGCCGGATACCGGCTTTTTCCTCCTGTGATTGCCTGATGACGACACAGAGCCGCAGCCTGATGACGACACAAACCCCGCCCACTGACCATGGCTAGGCCCCGCCTACTGCTGACTGCAGGCCACGCCTCCTGATGACGACTCAGACCACTGGATGCCGCAGCTTCAGGGGGTTTGGTGGCAAGGGTGGGTTTAAGGCCCCGCCCATGTTTCCGCGCTGCGCCTGCGGCCCTCCATGCACGGACTGCGCACGCGCCCCTTCTTCTCCCGCACTCCGCATGCGCATCCTGCCATTCCAGCTCAGCTGTCCAATAGAAAGAACAATATTTCCAAAGCAGCAACATTAATGGCAGCAGAAAATATTGGGATGTTTTTACAATGCAGCAATGGACCAGGAACAAGGATTCAAAGGGGAAAGTGTCCAATTAGAGAAATCTCTCAGCAATTAGAAACACTCACAGTAAAAGCTTCAACAAGTCTATTAAACAGGAAGAGAGGAGACAAAAGCAATGTGTGTTAGAGGGAGAGAGTGGGGAATTCATCATGGCAAACAAGGAGATTGAAAAGATTCTGAAAAAGTGTTTCCTAGCAACCGGCACAGGAGAAGAAACAACAAAATCACAAGAATAGTCAAAAGAAATGAAAGTCAGCAACTTAAAGTGAATCCCATCACCAACCCCTCGATTTGATGGGAACTCCACAGCTAATGGTGCCCCTACCTTTTCCTGCACCCCCTGCCTTCAGGCAGATGAACTCCAAACGTTGTCTCTATTCCCTCCCCACAGATACTGTCAGACCCGCTGAGACTTCCAGCATTTTCTGTTTGTGTTTCAGATTCCAGCATCCACACTCATTTCCTTTTATCTTCATCAATAAATTATAACTTTCACCCAGCTTTTTTGTTGATGCCGTGGTTTATTTGGTAAAAGTGCTTGCCTGGTAAAGAGGAGATTGTGAGAACTCAGCGGTGCCTTGATCTGTGTTCCATACTGGACATTGTGTTTATCCACCGAATGTGCGAGGAACAGTAACACCCTCTTTGCACCGGTCTCTTTCAAATCATACTTTCCCGTCACACAGTTCGACTGCAGGAAAAGAAGCCCAGAGGCCCATTTTGTCTGCGCCGGCCATCAAACACCTATTAAAATGGATGAATGTTGCTGCCGGCGACTCTTGGAATTGTCAATCGTGTGTGAGGAACTTGTTAAAGGACATCTGTTCATCTATTTTGAAGCACATCTCAAACAATTGCGTTCAGGGTGGAAGAAAAGCAACACCCAAACAGTGACTTGAACCCTGGACCCTCAGATTAAAATTCCAATGCTTTTCCGACTGTGCTATCCAGGCTTCCAGGCATGCATGTTTTTCCTGCCTTGAGCTAGCTGACTTTCACAGTGAGTTAGAGCACAAACTTTCAGGGGCAGTTGATTTTAATGGGGGTGGGGAAGTGTGATATTATCCAATTTGAGATCAAGAAGATTATTTGTTGTAACTTTCTAAATGTCCAAAAGTCAAATCGTTTTGAGCAATTCATCGATTTGGCAGAACCAGGACCTCATGAAATCCTCCACTTTAGATCCTTCCGCTCTCGTTCCTATAATGAGTCTAACAGTAAGTCAACTGTTTGTGTTGAAGTCATGTTGGAGTTGTATCGAACTTTGGTGAGGCCACAGCTGGAGCACTGTGTGCAGTTCTGGTCACCACATTTTAGGAAGGATGTGATTGCACTGGAGAGGGTGCAGAGGAGATTCCCCAGGATGCTGCCTGGGACGGAGCATTTAAATTATGAAGAGAGCTTGCATAGGCTTGGTTTGCATTCATTGGAGCAGAGAAGACTGAGGGGCGACCTGATTGAGGTGTACAAGATTATGAGGGGCACGGACAGAGTGGATAAGGAGCAGCTGTTCCCCAGATTTGAAGGGTCAGTGTTCAAGTCTTTGGTCTTCAGACGTTTTATACGGCTCCATTGTAGCCTCTCTGCTCTGGTATTCTGTGCCTCGGCTTTCAAGACAAATGCCCCATCTGCGTTTTATATATACCTTATGTACCTGTCTCTCTCCCTTCAGGAATACATGAACATGAACCCCAAGTCTCTCGGGTCCTCTGCACTTGTTCGCATCCGACCATTCAAAGGACAAGTCACTGTGAAAAAGTGGCAGTTCCAGTGCACTCTGGGTAAAGGAACAAAATACCACTCGCGGGGGGTGGGGGGGGGGGGGGGGGGGGGAGGGGGGAGGAGGTTGGGGCGGGGGGGCGGTGGGTGGTTACTGGATTGCTCCCTGGAATGAGCGGGTTTTCTCATGAGGTTGGATTGGACAGACTGGGCTTCTTTCAGCTGGAGTTTAGGAAAGTGAAGGGGTGACTGGATTAAAGTTTCTAAGATGCTGAACGGTCTTGGGAAGGTGGAGGTGGAAAAGATGTTTCCTTTTGTGGGTGAGGCCAAAACTAGGGGGTGCTGTTTGAACATTAGGGGGCGCCCTTTTAGGACAAGAGATGATTAGATTTGTTTTCTCTCAGAGGCTTGTGCCACTTTTAAACTCTGCCTCAGAAGGTGCTGGAGGACGGGGTCACTGAATATTTTCCTGGCGGAGGGAGTTCGATATTTGTTGAGTGTGAGAATTAAAGATTATTGGGGAGGGGGAGGGGAATATGGAGAATGTGGAAGCCAACAGAAAGGGATCAGCCATGGCCTTAGTAAATAGTGAAGCAGCTCGAAGGACCAGATGGTTTCAGGTTGCAGCATCCACAGGATTTTGCTTTTAATTTTATAACAAATTATAACATTGGTTCAGTTTTTCTGGAGGTGCCGTGGTTTAGTTGGTTAAAGCGCCTGTCTAGTAAACAGGAGATTCTGAGTTCAAATTCTGCAACTCAGAGAACCCACAACTTTCCCGTTCCACAGCAGGAAAAGAAGCCCAGAGGCCCATTTTGTCTGCTCCAGCCATCAAGCACCTATTAAAATGGCTGAATGTTGCTGCCGGCGACTCTTGGAATTGTCAATCGCGTGTGAGGAATTTGTTAAAGGACATCTGTTCATCTATTTTGAAGCACATCTCAAACAATTGTGTCCAGGGTGGAAGAAAAGCAACACCCAAACAGGGACTTGAACCCTGGACCCTCAGATTAAGTTGGAGAGCCGGTGCAAACATGATGGGCCGAATGGCCACTTTCTGCATCGTAACAATTTTGAGATGGACAGAATTGTAATCAGTCAGTGAGTCAAGGGTTATGGGGATAATGCCCGGACAGAGTTGAGGATTATCACATCAGATCTATCATGGTTTTATTGAACGGTGAAGCAGGCTCGATGGGCCAAATGGCCTCCTTCTGCTCCTACATCTTATGGGATTATGATTGAGGAGGCCATTCAGCCCGTCGACCCTGGGCTGCCATTCAACATGATCATGGCTGTTCGGGCACTTCAATAGTTTTGACACCCAGTATTCCCATAACCTTCGGTTCTTGTGAATGAGAAAGATATCCATCTCTTCCTTAAACTGAGATTGTATCGCTCTCTGGGAGATAGGAACCAAACAATATTGGGAGAGGGAATGAGGGGGGGAAGAGGGAATGAGGGGGGAGAGGGAATGGGGGAGAGGGAATGGGGTGGTGGGGGAAATGAGGGAGAAAGGAGGGTGGGGGAGAGGGAGTGAAGAGGGTGGGAAAGAGGGGCTGAGGAGGGTGGGGGTGAGGGAGTGGGGGAGGAGAGGGAGTGAGGAGGGTGGGGAAGGAGAGGGTGGGGGTTGAAAAGAGGCGGGGGAAAAATTGGGGGAAGGAGCGATTGGGGGAGGGGGGATCGGGAGGAAAGAGGGAATGGGGAAGGGGGAATGGGGAGGGATGAAGAGGGGGAATGGGAATGGGAGAGGGGGATGGGGAGGGATGAAGAGGGGGGGATGGGAATGGGAGAGGGGGAATGGGGAGGGATGAAGAAGAGGGGATGGGAATGGGGAAGGGGAATTGGGAGGGATGAAGAGGGGGGGATGGGAATGTGAGAGGGGGAATGGGGAGGGATGAAGAGGAGGGGATGGGAATGGGAGGGGTTAATGAGTGAAAGGGGAAGTGGAGAGGGACAGAGTAATGGGCGGGGGGGAAACGCAGTGCGGGGGGGGGGGGGGTGTAATGGGGATTGGAAGGGGAATGGTGTGTGTCGGGGCAATAAGGTGGGCAGTGGGAATGGGAGAGTGGCTCAGTGAGGTTTAATAGGGATGGGAGGGTTGGAGCAGGAGATATTTGGGAGGATTTAATGGAGGGGTTGATAATAATAATTGATCAGATTCCTGAGTGTGTGAGCAGCACAGTTCACAATGTGAGCAGTGAGAGTGGGAATTTCCCATGTAAACAGGTAACGCTGCAGTTACTGGCTGTGACCACCAGGCAGCATCTTATCCTCACTGTGTCCAAACCCACTGCATCCTCAGCATTTACTGCTGTTGAAGACACTTCTGGGCCCAGCAACAGTGAGACGAGTAACACAGACACTGTGAAGGCGACCTGGAATGAGCAGGTTTTCTCATGAGGTTACCATATTGGTACCAATGACACAGGTAGGGAAAGGGATGAGGTCCTGAAGTGTGAATATAGAGAGTTAGGCAGAAGGCTAACGTGCAGGACCTCAAAGGTAGTCATTTCAGGACTACTACCGGAGCCACGTGCTAGTGAGAGGAGGAATAGGAGGATTAGGCAGATGAATGCCTTTCCCAACATTGACTGGGACAGCCATAGTATTAGAGGGTTGGATGGAGAGAAATTTGTTGAGTGTATTCAGGAGGAATTTCTCATTCAGTATGTGGATGGCCCGACTAGAGAGGGGGCAAAACTTGACCTCCTCTTGGGAAATAAGGAAGGGCAGGTGACAGAAGTGTTAGTGAGGGATCACTTTGGCACCAGTGACCGTAATTCTATTAGTTTTAAGATCGCTATGGAGAATGATAGGCCTGGCCCAAAAGGTAAAATTCTAAATTGGGGCAAGGCCAATTTTGATGGTATCAGGCAGGAGCTTTCAAAAGTTAATTGAGAAGGCAAAGGAACGTCTGGTAAGTGGGAGGCTTTCAAAAGTGTGTTAACCAGGGTTCAGGGTAAGCACATTCCTCTGAGTGTGAAGGGCAAGGCTGGCAGAAGTAGGGAACCCTGGATGACTCAGGATATTGAGGCCCTGGTCAAGAAGAAGAAGGAGGCACATGACATGCATAGGCAGCTGGGATCAAGTGAATCTCTTGAAGAGTATTGGGGGTGTAGGAGCAGAGTGAAGAGAGAAATCAGGAGGGCGAAAAGGGGACACGAGATTGTTTTGGCAGACAAGGCAAAGGAGAATCCAAAGAGCTTCTACAAATACATAAAGGGCAAAAGAGTAACTAGGGAGAGAGTAGGGCCTCTTAAGGATCAACAATGTCATCTATGTGAGATCCACAAGAGATGGGTGAGATTCTAAATGAATATTTCTCATCGGTATTTACTGTTGAGTAAAGCATGGATGTTAGGGAACTTGAGGAAATAAATAGTGATGTCTTGAGGAGTGTACATATAACAGAGAAGGAGGTGCTGGAAGTCTTAAAGCGCATCAAGGTAGATAAATCCCCGGGACCTGATGAAGTGAATCCCAGGACGTTGTTGGAGGCTGGGGAGGAAATTGCAGGTCCCCAGCAGAGATATTTGTATCTTCGATCGTCACAGATGAGGTGCCTGAAGATTGGAGGGCGGCAAATGTTGTGTCTTTGTTAAAAAAGAGCTGCAGGGAAAAGCCTGGGAACTACAGGCCACTGAGCCTCACATCTGTGGTGGGTAGGTTGTTGGAAGGTATTTTGAGAGACAGGATCTACAGGCATTTAGAGATGCAAGGACTGATTAGGGACAGTCAGCATGGCTTTGTGAGTGGAAAATCATGTCTCACAAATTTGATTGAGTTTTTGAAGGGGTAACCAAGAAGGTAGATGAGGGCAGTGCAGTTGATGTTGTCGACATGGACTTTAGCAAGGCCTTTGACAATCTGAAAATGGAAAATTTTCGGATTGGAGGCAGGTTGCTAGCGGAGTGCTGCAGGGATCAGTGCTTGGTCCTCTGCTCTTTGTGATTTTTATTAATGACTTAGAGGAGGGGGCTGAAGGGTGCATCAGTAAATTTGCTGATGACACCAAGATTGGTGGAGTAGTGGATGAGGTGGAGGGCTGTTGTAGGCTGCAAAGAGACATAGATAGGATGCAAAGCTGGGCCGAAAAATGGCAAATGGAGTTTAACCCTGATAAATGTGAGATGATTCATTTTGGTAGGACTAATTTAAATGTGGATTACAGGGTCAAAGGTAGGGTTCTGAAGATTGTGGAGGAACAGAGAGATCTTGGGGTTCATATCCACAGATCTCTAAAGGTTGCCAATCAAGTGGATAGAGCTGTGAAGAAGGCCTATAGTGTGTTAGCTTTTATGAACAGGGGGTTGGAGTTTAAGAGCCGTGGGGTTATGCTGCAACTGTACAGGACCTTGGTGAGACCACATTTGGAATATTGTGTGCAGTTCTGGACACCTCACTATAAGAAGGATGTGGAAGCGCTGGAAAGAGTGCAGAGGAGATTTACCAGGATGCTGCCTGGTTTGGAGGGTAGGTCTTATGAGGAAAGGTTGAGGGAGCTCGGGCTGTTCTCTCTGGAGTGGAGGAGGCTGAGGGGAGACTTAATAGAGGTTTATAAAATGATGAAGGGGATAGATAGAGTGAACGTTCAAAGACTATTTCCTCGGGTGGATGGAGCTATTACAAGGGGGCATAACTATAGGGTTCGTGGTGGGAGATACAGGAAGGATATCAGAGGTAGGTTCTTTACACAGAGAGTGGTTGGGGTGTGGAATGGACTGCCTGCAGTGATAGTGGAGTCGGACACTTTAGGAACATTTAAGCGGTTATTGGATAGGCACATGGAGCACACCAGGATGATAGGTAGTGGGATAGCTTGATCTTGGTTTCAGATAAAGCTCGGCACAACATCGTGGGCCGAAGGGCCTGTTCTGTGCTGTACTGTTCTATGTTCTATGTACCGCAAGGTAGGTTGTTGCATAAAGTAAAATCTCACAGGATCCAGGGTGAGGCAGCTAAATGGATAAAAATTGGCTTGTTGACAGAAGCCAGTGGGTGGTTGTAGAGGGTTGTTTTTCAAACTGGAGGCCTGTGACCAGCGGTGTGCCTCAGGGATCAGTTCTGGGCCCACTGTTATTTGTCATTTATATGAATGATTTGGATGAGAATATAGGAGGCATGGTTAGTAAGTTTGCAGATGACACCAAGATCCACGGCATAGTGGACAGTGAAGAAGGTTATCTCAGATTGCAATGGGATCTTGATCAATTGGGCCAGTGGGCTGACGAATGGCAGATGGAGTTTAATTTGGGTAAATGCAAGGTGATGCATTTTGGTAGATTGAACCAGGGCAGGACTTACTCAGTTAATTGTAGGACATTGGGGAGAGTTACAGAACCACGAGATCGAGGGGTACAGGTTCATAGCTCCTTGAAAGTGGAGTCACAGGTGGACAGAGTGGTGAAGAAGGCATTCAGCATGCTTGGCTTCATTGGTCAGAACATTGAATACAGGAGATGGGACGTCTTGTTGAAGTTGTACAAGACATTGGTGAGGCCACACTTGGAATACTCTGTGCAGTTCTGGTCACCCTATTATAGAAGGGATATTATTAAATGAGAAAGAGTGCAGAAAAGATTTACTAGGATGCTACCGGGACTTGATGGTTTGAGTTATAAGGAGAGGCTGGATAGACTGGGACTTTATTCTCTGGAGCGTAGCAGGCTGAGGGGCGATCTGATGGAGGTCTATAAAATAATGAGGGGCATAGACAGAGTAGAGAGTCAACATCGTTTCCCAAAGGTAGGGGAGTCTAAAACTAGAGGGCAAAGGTTTAAGGTGAGAGGGGAGAAATACAAAAGTGTCCAGAGCGGTAGTTTTTTTACACAGAGGGTGGTGGGTGTCTGGAACAAGCTGCCAGAGGTAGTAGTAGAGGCGGGTACAATTTTGTCTTTTCAAAAGCATTTAGACAGTTCCATGGGTAAGATGGGTATAGAGGGATATGGGCCAAATGTGGGCAATTGGGATTAGGTTAGGGGTTTTAAAAAAAAGGCGGCATGGATAAGTTGGGCTGAAGGGCCTGTTTCCATGCTGTAAACCTCTATCACTCTGTGACTCACCTCCATTTTCCCACTTTCCATTCCAGCTCTCCTTCTTGCCCCCTCCCCCTCCCCCTTTCAGGGCAACTGCCACATTCCTCGGGCAGTCCTTTAACAATCTGCATCTCTGTTCTGCCATTCACACATTCTGATCATTAATGGACACTTTCTAGCACCTTCTCAGCCTTCTGTCTCCTCATTTCAATTCCCGTTGTCCCATTCCATCCCCCCGACCCTCACAGTATAAATCTCCGCTGATTCTCTGCGCTCTCAGCTCTGACCAAGGGTCATCCAGACTCCAAACGTTGGCTCGATTCTCTCCCCAGAGATGCTGTCAGACCTGCTGAGATTTTCCAGCATTTTCTGTTTGTGTTGAAGTCATGTTGGAGTTGTATCGAACTGTGGTGAGGCCACAGCTGGAGCACTGTGTGCAGTTCTGGTCACCACATTTTAGGAAGGATGTGATTGCACTGGAGAGGGTGCAGAGGAGATTCCCCAGGATGCTGCCTGGGACGGAGCATTTAAGTTATGAAGAGAGGTTGCGGAAGCTTGGATTATTTTCGGTGGAGCAGAGAAGACTGAGGGGCGACCTGATTGAGGGGTACAAGATTATGAGGGGCACGGACAGAGTGGATAAGGAGCAGCTGTTCCCCAGATTTGAAGGGTCAGTGTTCAATTCTTTGGTCTTCAGACATTTTATACAGCTCCATCATCGCCTCTCTGCTCTGATATTCTATACCTCGGCTATAAAGACAATTAACCCATTAGCCCAGTTAACCACCTTATCGACCTGTCCTGCTGCCTTCAGGGATCTGTGGACATGAACCCCAAGTCTCTCGGCTCCTCTGCACTTGTTGGCATCCGACCATTCCAAGGACAAGTCACTGTGAAAGAGCGGCTAGTTCAAGGCAGTTCCACTGCTCTCTGGGAATAGGAACAAAATACCACTGGTTCCACTGGGCTTCGAACCCAGGACCTTCTGCGTGTGAGGCAGACGTGATAACCACTACACTATGGAACCACATGACTGTGAATGTAACTGAGCTGGAGGCAGTTCATGGTCGGGGGGCGGTGGGTGGTTACTGGATTGCTCCCTGGAATGAGCGGGTTTTCTCATGAGGTTGGATTGGACAGACTGGGCTTCTTTCAGCTGGAGTTTAGGAAAGTGAAGGGGTGACTGGATTAAAGTTTCTAAGATGCTGAACGGTCTTGGGAAGGTGGAGGTGGAAAAGATGGCCGCACGAAGGAGGGCAGGGGGCTGCCGCTGAGGGCCAGGAGGTGGGTGAGCAGCTCCCGAAAGGATGCACAGAAGGAGGAGGGTGCCGAGGGCAAGTAGGTCCAGGCTCCGGGATTCATTACAGGCCCTCTCGGAGGAGATGTGCCGTCGCCGGCTGCGGCTCTCCCAGAGCTCAGTGTGGCACCTTTGTGAGGTGTTGGCACACCTGGCACCTCAGGGGAGAAGCGGCCACCCGTTCCCTGTGGGCGGGAAGGTGACGGCTGCCCGGAATGTTTTCCCATCTGGGTCATTTCAGGCACCCAGTGGCCACCTCGTTGGGATCTCCCAGGCCTCCGTGCACAGATGTGAGCGGCAGGTCACAGGGGCCCTGTGTGCCCGGGCCGGGCAGGACATAAACTTTGATGTGGGCCGTGCCCAGCAGGAGGCCCGGGCTCGAGGCTTCGCTGCCATTGCTGGAATTGCCAATGTCCAGGGAGCAGTGGACGGGACACACATCGCCTCGCGGGCCCCACATACAGAACCACAGCAATTTGTCAACAGGAAAGGGTTCCACTCCCTCAATGTGCAGATCGTATGTGACCATCTAATGAGGATCAGGCAGCTCGATGCTCCCCATCCAGGGAGTGGCCATGACAGCTTTGTCCTCAGGCAGTCGCACATCCCTGGCCTCTTTGAAGAGCAGCCCAGGCTCCCGGGATGGCTACTGGGTGACAAAGGTTACCCGCTAAGGTCATGGCTGATGAGGCCTGTGCGGAGGCCCCAGACCGAGGCAGAGAGCCGCTACAACGAGGCCCATGCAGCCTCCGGATCCATCGGAGAGCGGGGCATCGGCCTGCTGGAAATGTGGTTCCGCTGCTTGGAGCCCTCGGGGGGGAGCCTCCAGTATCATCCTCTGCCCGTCCCACGCATTATAATTGTTGCTGCATTCTGTACAACATCACCCAGCAGCGGGGGAGGGGGAGGAGGAGGAGGGGGAGGAGGGGGAGGAGGAGGGGGAGGGGAGGGGGAAGGGGGGAGGGGGAGGAGGGGGAGGAGGAGGGGGAGGGGAGGGGGAAGGGGGGAGGGGGAGGAGGAGGAGGGGGAGGAGGGGGGAGGGGGAGGGGGGGAGGGGAGGAGGGGGAGGGAAGGGGGAGGAGGAGGAGGGGGAGGGGGAGGGGGAGGGGGGAGTGGGAGGGGGGAGGGAGGAGGGGGAGGGGGAGGGGGGAGGAGGAGGGGGAGGGGGAGGGGGTGGGGGAGGGGAGGGGGAGGGGGGAGGGGGAGGGGGGGAGGAGGAGGGGGAGGGGAGGGGGAAGGGGGGAGGAGGAGGGGGAGGAGGGGGAGGATGGGGAGGGGAGGAGGGGGAGGGGAGGGGGAAGGGGGGAGGGGGAGGAGGAGGAGGGGGAGGAGGGGGGAGGGGGAGGATGGGGAGGGGAAGGGGAGGAGGAGCCGGAGGAAAGAGGGTGGGCGGCGATGGCAGGTGTCCGGCAGGGAAGGGCAGCGAGGGACGCCTTAATGGCAGCCGCTTCACCGAGCTGGTGCTGTGCAGTGAGGGGGCTGCAACCCCCACACACCCACCACACCCCAGGGGCAAGTGCAGCCCCCATTCCCCCTCCAAACCCAACTGAGCCCTCAAACCACATCACCCTTCTCCAGCCTCTCTCATCCCACCACCCGATCCCCCAGAAACACCCAAACCTGTTCATGGGCCTGGGCTGCCAATGGCTGCCAGTCTTGGTTGGAGGCTGGAGGATGATGAGGACTGGCTGTTGTGCTCACTGGGATCCTGCCCCTGGTGCCACTCAAGTCTGACTCCTCCCTGTTCTCCCAATGCACGCTGCCACCCTGGCCCACGGGGCTGGAAGGCGGGGGGGGGGGGGTGGACGGTTCTGGTGGGCGTTGGGGAGGGTCGGGCAGGCGGGGGGGTGGGGGGTTCTGGTGGGCGTTGGGGAGGGTCGGGCAGGCGGGGGGGTGGGGGGTTCTGGTGGGAGTTGGGGAGTGTCGGGCAGGCGGGGGGGGTGGGGGGCTCTGGTGGGCGTTGGGGAGGGTCGGGCAGGCGGGGGGGTGGGGGGTCCTGGTGGGCGTTGGGGAGGGTCGGGCAGGCGGGGAGGTGGGGGGTTTTGGTGGGCGTTGGGGAGGGTCGGGCAGGCGGGGAGGTGGGGGGTTTTGGTGGGCGTTGGGGAGGGTCGGGCAGGCGGGGAGGTGGGGGGTTTTGGTGGGCGTTGGGGAGGGTCGGGCAGGCGGGGATGTGGGGGGTTCTGGTGGGTGCTGGGGAGAGTCGGGCAGGCGGGGGGTGGGGGGTTCTGGTGGGCGTTGGGGAGGGTCGGGCAGGCGGGGGGGTGGGGGGTTCTGGTGGGTGTTGGGGTGGGTCAGGCAGGCGGGGGGGTGGGGGGTTCTGGTGGGTGTTGGGGAGGGTTGGGCAGGCGGGGGGGTGGGGGGTTCTGGTGGGTGTTGGGGAGGGTCGGGCAGGCGGGGGTGTGGGGTTTCTGGTGGATGTTGGGGAGGGTCGGGCAGGCGGGGGGGTGGGGGGTTCTGGTGGGTGTTGGGGAGGGTCGGGCAGGCGGGGGGGTGGGGGGTTCTGGTGGGCGTTGGGGAGGGTCGGGCAGGCGGGGGGTTGGGGGGTTATGGTGGGCGTTGTGGAGGGTCGGGCAGGCGGGGGGGTGGGGGGATTTGGTGGGCGTTGGGGAGGGTCGGGCAGGCGGGGGAGTGGGGGGTTCTGGTGGGCGTTGGGGAGGGTCGGGCAGGCGGGGGGGTGGGGGGTTCTGGTGGGCGTTGGGGAGGGTCGGGCAGGCGGGGGGGTGGGGGGTTCTGGTGGGCGTTGGGGAGGGTCGGGCAGGCGGGGGGTGGGGGGTTCTGGTGGGCGTTGGGGAGGGTCGGGCAGGCGGGGGGGTGGGGGGTTCTGGTGGGTGTTGGGGTGGGTCAGGCAGGCGGGGGGTGGGGGGTTCTGGTGGGTGTTGGGGAGGGTTGGGCAGGCGGGGGGGTGGGGGGTTCTGGTGGGTGTTGGGGAGGGTCGGGCAGGCGGGGGTGTGGGGTTTCTGGTGGATGTTGGGGAGGGTCGGGCAGGCGGGGGGGTGGGGGGTTCTGGTGGGTGTTGGGGAGGGTCGGGCAGGCGGGGGGGTGGGGGGTTCTGGTGGGCGTTGGGGAGGGTCGGGCAGGCGGGGGGTTGGGGGGTTATGGTGGGCGTTGTGGAGGGTCGGGCAGGCGGGGGGGTGGGGGGATTTGGTGGGCGTTGGGGAGGGTCGGGCAGGCGGGGGAGTGGGGGGTTCTGGTGGGCGTTGGGGAGGGTCGGGCAGGCGGGGGGGTGGGGGGTTCTGGTGGGCGTTGGGGAGGGTCGGGCAGGCGGGGGGGTGGGGGGTTCTGGTGGGCGTTGGGGAGGGTCGGGCAGGCGGGGGGTGGGGGGTTCTGGTGGGCGTTGGGGAGGGTCGGGCAGGCGTGGGGGTGGGGGGTTCTGGTGGGCGTTGGGGAGGGTCGGGCAGGCTCTCTGTAACATGTGGCTGAGTCTCGCAAGGTACAACAGACAGCACCTCTGTGCATGGGAATGGGGGGCACTCGGCTCTGTGCGGGGGGAGGGGGGGCACTCGGCTCTGTGCGGGGGGAGGGGGGGCACTCGGCTCTGTGCGGGGGGAGGGGGGTGGATCAGAGACACATTAGTCGCAGCTGTGAGGTGTGAATAAAAGTTTATTGTGTTGTTAACATTAGTGACGAATAAACCCTGACTCCTGGTAAACTCTTAGTGAACTACAACCTTCTCACTTTGTGCGGCCTCCTGCTTCTCCTCGGCGTTACCCCAGGAAACACATCGGAGGAGGAGGTGTCCAGCTGTGACGCACGCCCCGTTGCCTGTGATGCCCTTGGCGGACGTCCCCTGGGTGGCCAGGACGTGGCTGACTTGCGGATGGCACTGTTTCGGTGCCACTCTGTTCATCTCGTTGGCCCTGAGAGTCCCCGGTGTGAGGAACGGGGAATCGGAAGGTTTTGGTACGTCTGAGATCTCTTGGCTGTGTCGAAATCTCGACTTCCGAGTTTGACTCAAACACAAACACACATTGACACAAGATACTTAACCAACAGATTGTCTTTATTTTACTTGCCAGCAAGGGGAATCAGTCCCCGACACAATGGGCCAGAGACACCATTCCACCAGACAAAGAAAATCATCCTGGTTTATACAACTCTGCAGCTCACAGTCAGTTGGACACAATCCAATCAAAAGTGTTACAAATGACATCCTTTACGTATTGATCCAATAGAAACAATACTGATCCACCCTGATCGATGAGATCACGATACCTGGTGGGATACCCCAATATATCATCCCCAAGCCTGTCCTCTAGTGCCTGAGTCAGACATCATGTCTGTATTTTGATCGCAGCCTCACAAAGCATCTTCACTGAAACAGTCTCACATGGGCATCCTTTAACTGATAAAGGGGGCGTACAAAAGCCATTAACATTTTATGGGCTTGTCAGTGAAGTGACTGAATCTCGAAGGGATGTGGTCAACCCAGCTTGCCTTCAGGATATTCCCCGATTATAGCCCTGATAAGTTTGTTTATTGCTGACAGAATGAAACACAGGTGTGTAATGCTTATCAATCCAATGACTGAGCTTTTTATCATTACCGACAGTTTCAAGGGGGATCATCATTGTCACCATTAATTCTTGTCAGTTCCCAAGTCCCCGACCATAACTCTTCCGTTCGCTGAGACATTAATATCCTTCTGACTCTGTTTTGATTGGAAACTGTGAAGCAGCTTCATTAAAACTCACTCCTGTATCAGTTGTTTCTGATAAGGTGTCAGGTGAGGCATTGAAGCCTCCTTTATGGCCCTGTGATTCCAACAGTTGGGTGCTTTAAAGGACTGTATCGAACGTGTGTTTAGTATCAAAGGGCTCTCTGTAACTGTGCATTAAAGTTTCTTTGTTTAATTTCTAAAAATGTACAGAAGATATATTTATATATATGCACTAATTAAAGGTATTATATGTACCTTTAAAACTACAAAGTATTTAAAACACCTCATTACAATTACTAACAAACTTACTCCCCATTGAGAAAGTGAATTCTACATCGAAGTTGATGAAACAAAAACCCGAGCAGAATCTGCCAATCTGATAGAAACCCTTTTCTTTTCTATCTTTCTCCACATCACAGCCTTTCTGCTCTGATATTCTGTGCCTCAGCGATAGACAAGTGACCCATTAGCCTAGTTAACATAAGAACATAAGAACTTAAGAAATCCGAGCAGGAGTAGGCCATCTGGCCCTTCGAGCCTGCCCCGCCATTCAACAAGAGCATGGCTGATCTGAAGCGAATCAGTTCCACTTACCCGCCTGCTACCCATATCCCCTAATTCCCTTATCGATCAGAAAACTATCTACCCGTGATTTAAACATATTCAACGAGGAAGCCTCCACCACTTCAATGGGCAGAGAATTCCAGAGATTCACTACCCTCTGAGAGAAGAAGTTCCTCCTCAACTCTGTTCTGAAACGGCCCCGCCGTATTTTGAGGCTGTGCCCCCTAGTTCTGGTTTCCCTTCTAAGTGGAAAGAATCTCTCCACCTCTACCCTATCCAGCCCCTTCGTTATCTTATATGTCTCCATAAGATCACCCCTCATCCTTCTAAACTCCAACGAGTACAGACCCAATCTGTTTAATCTCTCAACCACCTTATCGACCTGTCCTGCTGCCTTCAGGGATCTGTGGACAAGAACCCCAAGTCTCTCGGCTCCTCTGCACTTGTTGGCATCCGACCATTCAAAGGACAAGTCAGTGTGAAAGAGCGGCGAGTTCAAGGCAGTTCCACTGCTCTCTGGGAATAGGAACAAAATACCACTGGCTCCACTGGGCTTCGAACCCAGGACTTTCTGCGTGTGAGGCAGACGTGATAACCACTACACTATGGAACCACATGACTGTGAATGTAACTGAGCTGGAGGCAGTTCAGGGTGGGGGGCGGTGGGTGGTTACTGGATTGCTCCCTGGAATGAGCGGGTTTTCTCATGAGGTTGGATTGGACAGACTGGGCTTCTTTCAGCTGGAGTTTAGGAAAGTGAAGGGGTGACTGGATTAAAGTTTCTAAGATGCTGAACGGTCTTGGGAAGGTGGAGGTGGAAAAGATGTTTCCTCTTATGGGTGAGGCCAAAACAAGGGGGTGCTGTTTGAACATTCAAAATAGATGAACAGGTGTCCTTTAACAAATTCCTCACACGCGATGAACAATTCCAAGAGTCGCCGGCAGCAACATTCATTCATTTGCCCTCATTTGGTGGGGAAATACCCTCCATACCAGGATGTTGCCTGGTATACAGGGCATTAGCTATGAGGAGAGGCTGGAGAAACTTGGTTTGTTCTCTCTGGAACGATGGAGGTTGAGGGGAGACCTGATAGAAGTTTACAAGATTATGAGGGGCATGGACAGGTTGGATAGTCAGAAGCTTTTTCCCAGGGTGGATGGGTCAATTACTGATGGGCACAGGTTTGAGGTGCGAGGGGCCAGGTTTAAAGGAGATGTATGAGGCAGATTTTTTACACAAAGGGTGGTGGGTGCTCGGAACGCGTTGCCGGGCAAGGTTGTGGAAGCGGATATGGTGGTGACTTTTAAGGGGTGTCTTGACAAATACATAAATAGGATGGGAATGGAGCGATATGGTCCCCGGAAGGGTAGGGGGTTTTAGTTCAGTTGGGCAGCATGGTCGGTGCAGGCTTGGAGGGCCGAAGGGCTTGTTCCTGTGCTGTAATTTTCTTTGTTCTTATTCTTTATTAGGAGGTCGCCCTTTTAGGACAAGAGATGATTACATTTGTTTTCTCTCAGAGGCTTGTGCCACTTTTAAACTCTGCCTCAGAAGGTGCTGGAGGACGGGGTCACTGAATATTTTCCTGGCGGAGGGAATTCGATATTTGTTGAGTGAGAGAATTAAAGATTATCGGGGAGGGGGAGGGGAATATGGAGAATGTGGAAGCCAACAGAAAGGGATCAGCCACGGCCTTAGTAAATAGTGAAGCAGCTCGAAGGACCAGATGGTTTCAGGTTGCAGCATCCACAGGATTTTGCTTTTAATTTTATAACAAATTATAACATTGGTTCAGTTTTTCTGTTGGTGCCGTGGTTTAGTTGGTTAAAGCGCCTGTCTAGTAAACAGGAGATTCTGAGTTCAAATCTCAGCGATGCTTTTGTGTGTGTTGCATTCTGCAACTCTGAGAACCCACAACTTTCCCGTTCCACAGCAGGAAAAGAAGCCCAGAGGCCCATTTTGTCTGCTCCAGCCATCAAGCACCTATTAAAATGGCTGAATGTTGCTGCCGGCGACTCTTGGAATTGTCAATCGCGTGTGAGGAATTTGTTAAAGGACATCTGTTCATCTATTTTGAAGCACATCTCAAACAATTGTGTCCAGGGTGGAAGAAAAGCAACACCCAAACAGGGACTTGAACCCTGGACCCTCAGATTAAGTTGGAGAGCCGGTGCAAACATGATGGGCCGAATGGCCACTTTCTGCATCGTAACAATTTTGAGATGGACAGAATTGTAATCAGTCAGTGAGTCAAGGGTTGTGGGGATAATGCCCGGACAGAGTTGAGGATTATCACATCAGATCTATCATGGTTTTATTGAACGGTGAAGCAGGCTCGATGGGCCAAATGGCCTCCTTCTGCTCCTACATCTTATGGGATTATGATTGAGGAGGCCATTCAGCCCGTCGACCCTGGGCTGCCATTCAACATGATCATGGCTGTTCGGGCACTTCAATAGTTTTGACACCCAGTATTCCCATAACCTTCGGTTCTTGTGAATGAGAAAGATATCCATCTCTTCCTTAAACTGAGATTGTATCGCTCTCTGGGAGATAGGAACCAAACAATATTGGGAGAGGGAATGAGGGGGGAAAGAGGGAATGAGGGGGGAGAGGGAATGGGGGAGAGGGAATGGGGAGGTGGGGGAAATGAGGGAGAAAGGAGGGTGGGGGAGAGGGAGTGAAGAGGGTGGGAAAGAGGGGCTGAGGAGGGTGGGGTGAGGGAGTGGGGGAGGAGAGGGAGTGAGGAGGGTGGGAAAGAGGGGCTGAGGAGGGTGGGGGTGGGGGAGTGGGGGAGGAGAGGGAGTGAGGAGGGTGGGGAAGGGGAGGGTGGGGGTTGAAAAGAGGGGGAGGAAAAATTGGGGGAAGGAGCGATTGGGGGAGGGGGGATTGGGAGGAAAGAGGGAATGGGGAAGGGGGAATGGGGAGGGATGAAGAGGGGGGGATGGGAATGGGAGAGGGGGAATGTGGAGGGATGAAGAGGAGGGGATAGGAATGGGAGAGGGGGAATGTGGAGGGATGAAGAGGGGGGGATGGGAATGGGAGAGGGGGAATGTGGAGGGATGAAGAGGAGGGGATGGGAATGGGAGAGGGGGAATGTGGAGGGATGAAGAGGGGGGGATGGGAATGGGAGAGGGGGAATGGGGAGGGATGAAGAGGAGGGGATGGGAATGGGAGAGGGGGAATGTGGAGGGATGAAGAGGGGGGGGATGGGAATGGGAGAGGGGGAATGGGGAGGGATGAAGAGGAGGGGATGGGAATGGGAGGGGTTAATGAGTGAAAGGGGAAATGGAGAGGGACAGAGTAATGGGCGGGGGGGGGAACGCAGTGCGGGGGGGGTGTAATGGGGATTGGAAGGGGAATGGTGTGTGTCGGGGCAATAAGGTGGGCAGTGGGAATGGGAGAGTGGCTCAGTGAGGTTTAATAGGGATGGGAGGGTTGGAGCAGGAGATATTTGGGAGGATTTAATGGAGGGGTTGATAATAATAATTGATCAGATTCCTGAGTGTGTGAGCAGCACAGTTCACAATGTGAGCAGTGAGAGTGGGAATTTCCCATGTAAACAGGTAACGCTGCAGTTACTGGCTGTGACCACCAGGCAGCATCTTATCCTCACTGTGTCCAAAACCACTGCATCCTCAGCATTTACTGCTGTTGAAGACACTTCTGGGCCCAGCAACAGTGAGACGAGTAACACAGACACTGTGAAGGCGACCTGGAATGAGCAGGTTTTCTCATGAGGTTACCATATTGGTACCAATGACACAGGTAGGGAAAGGGATGAGGTCCTGAAGTGTGAATATAGAGAGTTAGGCAGAAGGCTAACGTGCAGGACCTCAAAGGTAGTCATTTCAGGACTACTACCGGAGCCACGTGCTAGTGAGAGTAGGAATAGGAGGATTAGGCAGATGAATGCCTGGCTTGAGAGCTGGTGCGGGGGCAGGGATTTAGGTTTTTGGATCATTGGGATCTCTTCTGGGGAGGGGGTGACCTGTTGAAGAGGGACGTGTTACACCTGAACTGGAGGGGGACTAATATCCTGGCGCGGAGATTTGCTCGAGCCACTCGGGAGGGTTTAAACTAGTTTGGCAGGGGGTGGGATCCAAAGCAGCTGGGAGACAGAAGAGAAGGTTGAGGACAGCACGGAAGTTAAAGGGAGAACATTAAATAGTAAAGGCAGTGTCAGTAATCCTAGTACCAGACAGATCAGGCAAAAGCAAGTCCAGATTAAACTGCATTTATTTCAATGCAAGAGGCCTGACGGGCAAGGCAGATGAACTCAGGGCATGGATGGGTCTGTGGGACTGGGATATTCTAGCAATTACTGAAACATGGCTAAGGGAGGGACAGGACCGGCAGCTCAATGTTCCAGGGTACAGATGCTGCAGGAAAGATAGAACAGGAGGTAAAAGAGGAGGGGGAGTTGATTAGGGAAAACATCACGGCCGTACTGAGAGGGGAAATATCCGAGGGTTCGGCCACTGAGTCTATATGGGTAGAACTGAGAAATAAGAAGGGGGAAATCACTTTGATAGGGTTGTACTCTCGGCCCCCAAATAGTCAGCGGGAAATTGAGGAGCAAATATGTAAGGAGATTACAGATAGCTCCAAGAAAAATAGGGTGGTAATAGTCGGAGATTTTAACTTTCCCAACATTGACTGGGACAGCCATAGTATTAGAGGGTTGGATGGAGAGAAATTTGTTGAGTGTATTCAGGAGGAATTTCTCATTCAGTATGTGGACGGCCCGACTAGAGAGGGGGCAAAACTTGACCTCCTCTTGGGAAATAAGGAAGGGCAGGTGACAGAAGTGTGAGTGAGGGATCACTTTGGCACCAGTGACCATAATTCTATTCGTTTTGAGATAGCTCTGGAGAATGATAGGCCTGGCCCAAAAGTTAAAATTCTAAATTGGGGCAAGGCCAATTTTGATGGTATCAGGCAGGAACTATCAAATGCTAATTGGGGGAGTCTGTGGGAAGGCAAAGGAACGTCTGGTAAGTGGGAGGCTTTCAAAAGTGTGTTAACCAGGGTTCAGGGTAAACACATTCCTCATAGAGTGAAGGGCAAGGCTGGCAGAAGTCGGGAACCCTGGATGACTCGGGATATTGAGGCCCTGGTCAAGAAGAAGAAGGAGGCACATGACATGCATAGGCAGCTGGGATCAAGTGAATCCCTTGAAGAGTATAGGGGGTGTAGGAGTAGAGTTAAGAGAGAAATCAGGAGGCCAAAAGGGGACACGAGATTGTTTTGGCAGATAAGGCAAAGGAGAATCCAAAGAGCTTCCACAAATACATAAAGGGCAAAAGAGTAACGAGAGAGAGAGAGTTGGGCCTCTTAAGGATCAACAATGTCATCTATGTGAGATCCACAAGAGATGGGTGAGATTCTAAATGAACATTTCTCATCGGTATTTACTGTTGAGAAAAGCATGGATGTTCGGGAACTCGGGGAAATAAATAGTGATGTCTTGAGGAGTGTACATATTACAGAGAAGGAGGTGCTGGAAGTCTTAAAGCGCATCAAGGTAGATAAATCCCCGGGACCTGATGAAGTGAATCCCAGGACATTGTTGGAGGCTGGGGAGGAAATTGCAGGTCCCCAGCAGAGATATTTGTATCTTCAATCGTCACAGATGAGGTGCCTGAAGATTGGAGGGCGGCAAATGTTGTGTCTTTGTTAAAAAAGAGCTGCAGGGAAAAGCCTGGGAACTACAGGCCACTGAGCCTCACATCTGTGGTGGGTAAGTTGTTGGAAGGTATTTTGAGAGACAGGATCTACAGGCATTTAGAGACGCAAGGGCTGATTAGGGACAGTCAGCATGGCTTTGTGAGTGGAAAATCATGTCTCACAAATTTGATTGAGTTTTTGGAAGGGGTAACCAAGAAGGTAGATGAGGGCAGTGCAGTTGATGTTGTCGACATGGACTTTAGCAAGGCCTTTGACAAGGTACCGCATGGTAGGTTGTTGCATGAAGTAAAATCTCACAGGATCCAGGGTGAGGTAGCTAAATGGATAAAAATTGGCTTCTTGACAGAAGCCAGTGGGTGGTTGTAGAGGGTTGTTTTTCAAACTGGAGGCCTGTGACCAGCGGTGTGCCTCAGGGATCAGTGCTGGGCCCACTGTTATTTGCCATTTATATTAAAGATTTGGATGAGAATATAGGAGGCATGGTTAGTAAGTTTGCAGATGACACCAAGATCCACGGCATAGTGGACAGTGAAGAAGGTTATCTCAGATTGCAATGGGATCTTGATCAATTGGGCCAGTGGGCTGACGAATAGCAGATGGAGTTTAATTTGGGTAAATGCAAGGTGATGCATTTTGGTAGATTGAACCAGGGCAGGACTTACTCAGTTAATGGTAGGGTGTTGGGGAGAGTTACAGAACCAAGGGATCTAGGGGCACAGGTTCATAGCTCCTTGAAAGTGGAGTCACAGGTGGACAGAGTGGTGAAGAAGGCATTCAGCATGCTTGGCTTCATTGGTCAGAACATTGAATACAGGAGTTGGGACGTCTTGTTGAAGTTGTACAAGACATTGGTGAGGCCACACTTGGAATACTGTGTGCAGTTCTGGTCACCTTATAATAGAAAGGAAATTATTCAACGAGAAAGAGTGCAGAAGAGATTTACTAGGATGCTACCGGGACTTGATGGTTTGAGTTATAAGGAGAGGCTGGATAGACTGGGACTTTATTCTCTGGAGCGTAGCAGGCTGAGGGGCGATCTGATGGAGGTCCATAAAATAATGAGGGGCAGAGACAGAGTAGAGAGTCAACATCGTTTCCCAAAGGTAGGGGAGTCTAAAACTAGAGGGCAAAGGTTTAAGGTGAGAGGGGAGAGATACAAAAGTGTCCAGAGGGGCAATTTCTTCACACAGAGGGTGGTGAGTGTCTGGAACAAGCTGCCAGAGGTAGTAGTAGAGGCGGGTACAATTTTGTCTTTTGAGAAGCATTTAGACAGTTCCATGGGTACGATGGGTATAGAGGGATATGGGCCAAATGTGGGCAATTGGGATTAGGTTAGGGGTTTAAAAAAAAGGCGGCATGGATAAGTTGGGCTGAAGGGCTTGTTTCCATGCTGTAAACCTCTATCACTCTGTGACTCACCTCCATTTTTCCACTTTCCATTCCAGCTCTCCTTCTTGCCCCCTCCCCCTTTCAGGGCAACTGCCACATTCCTCGGGCAGTCCTTTAACAATCTGCATCTCTGTTCTGCCATTCACACATTCTGATCATTAATGGACCTTTTCTAGCACCTTCTCAGCCTTCTGTCTCCTCATTTCAATTCCCGTTGTCCCATTCCATCCCCCCGACCCTCACAGTATAAATCTCCGCTGATTCTCTGTGCTCTCAGCTCTGACCAAGGGTCATCCAGACTCCAAACGTTGGCTCGATTCTCTCCCCAGAGATGCTGTCAGACCTGCTGAGATTTTCCAGCATTTTCTGTTTGTGTTGAAGTCATGTTGGAGTTGTATCGAACTGTGGTGAGGCCACAGCTGGAGCACTGTGTGCAGTTCTGGTCACCACATTTTAGGAAGGATGTGATTGCACTGGAGAGGGTGCAGAGGAGATTCCCCAGGATGCTGCCTGGGACGGAGCATTTAAGTTATGAAGAGAGGTTGCGGAAGCTTGGATTATTTTCGGTGGAGCAGAGAAGACTGAGGGGCGACCTGATTGAGGTGGACAAGATTATGAGGGGCACGGACAGAGTGGATAAGGAGCAGCTGTTCCCCAGATTTGAAGGGTCAGTGTTCAATTCTTTGGACTTCAGACGTTTTATACAGCTCCATCGTAGCCTCTCTGCTCTGATATTCTGTAAGAAGTCTCACAACACCAGGTTAAAGTCCAACAGGTTTATTTGGTAGCAAATACCATAAGCCCGCGGAGCGCTGCTCCTTCGTCAGATGGAGTGGAAATGTGCTCTCAAACAGGGCACAGACACAAAATCAAGTTACAGAATACTGATTCGAATGCGAATCCCTAAAGCCAGCCAGGTCTTAAAGCCACTCCTCGTCACAATGGATGTCTCGGCACTCTACACCAGCATCCCCCACGATGATGGCACTGCTGCACCTGCCTCAGTACTCAACGCCGACAACTGCCAGTTTCCGGATGTAATTTTACAACTCATCCGCTTCATCCTGGACCACAATGTCTTCACCTTCAACAACCAGTTCTTCATCCAGACATACGGAACAGCCATGGGGACCAAATTCGCACCTCAATATGCCAACATCTTCATGCACAGGTTCGAACAAGACTTCTTCGCCGCACAGGACCTTCAACCGATGCTATACACTAGATACATCGATGACATTTTCTTCCTTTGGACTCATGGTGAACAATCACTGAAACAACTATATGATTACATCAACAAGTTCCATCCCACCATCAGACTCACCATGGACTACTCTCCGGAATCGGTTGCATTCTTGGACACACACATCTCCATTAAGGACGGTCACCTCAGCACCTCACTGTACCGCAAGCCCACGGATAACCTCATGATGCTCCACTTCTCCAGCTTCCACCCTAAACACGTTAAAGAAGCCATCCCCTACGGACAAGCCCTCCGAATATACAGGATCTGCTCGGATGAGGAGGATCGCAACAGACACCTCCAGACGCTGAAAGATGCCCTCATAAGAACAGGATATGGCGCTCGACTCATCGATCAACAGTTCCGACGCGCCACAGCGAAAAACCGCACCGACCTCCTCAGAAGACAAACACGGGACACAGTGGACAGATTACCCTTCGTCGTCGTCCAGTACTTCCCCGGAGGCGAGAAGCTACGGCATCTCCTCCGGAGCCTTCAACATGTCATTGATGAAGACGAACATCTCGCCAAGGCCATCCCCACACCCCCACTTCTTGCCTTCAAACAACCACGCAACCTCAAACAGACCATTGTCCGCAGCAAACTACCCAGCCTTCAGGAGAACAGTGACCACGACACCACACAACCCTGCCACAGCAACCTCTGCAAGACGTGCCGGATCATCGACACGGATGCCATCATCTCACATGAGAACACCATCTACCAGGTACACGGTACCTACGCTTGCAACTCGGCCAACGTTGTCTACCTGATACGCTGCAGGAAAGGATGTCCCGAGGCATGGTACATTGGGGAAACCATGCAGACGCTACGACAACGGATGAATGAACACCGCTTGACAATCACCAGGCAAGACTGATCTCTTCCTGTTGGGGAGCACTTCAGCAGTCAGAGGCATTCAGCCTTGGATCTTCAGGTAAGCGTTCTCCAAGGCGGCCTTGACGACACACGACAGCGCAGAGTCGCTGAGCAGAAACTGATAGCCAAGTTCCGCACACATGAGGACGGCCTAAACCGGGATGTTGGATTTATGTCACATGATCAGTAACCCCCACAGCTTGCCCCCTGGACTTGCAGAATCTCACGAGCTGTTCTGTCTGGAGACAATACACATCTCTTTAACCTGTGCTTAATGCTCCCTCCACTCACATTGTCTGTATCTTTAAGACCTGGCTGGCTTTAGGGATTCGCATTCTAATCAGTATTCTGTAACTTGATTTTGTGTCTCTGTGCCCTGTTTGAGAGCAGATTTCCAATCTATCTGACGAAGGAGCAGCGCTCCGAAAGCGAATGGTATTTGCTACCAAATAAACCTGTTGAACTTTAACCTGGTGTTGCGAGACTTCTTATTGTGTTCACCCCAGTCCAACGCCGACATCTCCACATCATGACTGATATTCTGTGCCTTGGCTTTAAAGACAAATGTCCCATTAGCTCAGTTAGCCACCTTATTATCTGTCTTTCCACTTGCAGGGATATATGGACATGAACTCCAAGTCTCTCGGCTCCTCTGCACTTGTTGGCATCCGACCATTCAAAGGACAAGTCAGTGTGAAAGAGCGGCGAGTTCAAGGCAGTTCCACTGCTCTCTGGGAATAGGAACAAAATACCACTGGCTCCATTGGGTTTTGAACCCAGGACCTTCTGCATGTAAGGCAGACATGATAACCACTACACTATGGAACCACATGACTGTGAATGTAACTGAGCTGGAGGCAGTTCAGGGTCGGGGGGCGGTGGGTGGTTACTGGATTGCTCCCTGGAATGAGTGGGTTTTCTCATGAGGTTGGATTGGACAGACTGGGCTTCTTTCAGCTGGAGTTTAGGAAAGTGAAGGGGTGACTGGATTAAAGTTTCTAAGATGCTGAACGGTCTTGGGAAGGTGGAGGTGGAAAAGATGTTTCCTCTTGTGGGTGAGGCCAAAACAAGGGGGTGCTGTTTGAACATTAGGGGGCGCCCTTTTAGGACAAGAGATTAGATTTGTTTTCTCTCAGAGGCTTGTGCCACTTTTAAACTCTGCCTCAGAAGGTGCTGGAGGACGGGGTCACTGAATATTTTCCTGGCGGAGGGAGTTCGATATTTGTTGAGTGAGAGAATTAAAGATTATTGGGGAGGGGGAGGGGAATATGGAGAATGTGGAAGCCAACAGAAAGGGATCAGCCACGGCCTTAGTAAATAGTGAAGCAGCTCGAAGGACCAGATGGTTTCAGGTTGCAGCATCCACAGGATTTTGCTTTTATCTTTATTTACAAATTATCACATTGGTTCAACGATTCTGTTGGTGCCGTGGTTTAGTTGGTTAAAGCGCCTGTTTAGGAATACAGGAGATCCTGAGTTTGAATCTCAGTGGTGCCTTTGTGGATGTTGTGTTTTTTATCTCCGAGAAGCCACAACTTTCCCGTCACACAGTTCAACAGCAGGAAAAGAAGCCCAGAGGCACATTTTATCTGTGCCGGCCATCGAGCACCTATTAAAATGGATGAATGTTGCTGCCGGCGACTCTTGGAATTGTCAACCGCGTGTGAGGAATTTGTTAAAGGACACCTGTTAATCTATTTTGAAGCACATCTCAAACAATTGTGTTCAGGGTGGAAGAAAAGCAACACCCAAACAGGGACTTGAACCCTCGACCCTCAGATTAAAAGCCTGATGCTCTACTGACTGAGGTATCCAGGCTTGAAGCCAGCCCCCTTTTCCCTCTGTTGAACTCGCCGCTCTCTCACAGTGAGTTCGAGCAGATAAGATTGAAGGAGAGTTCATTTTTTAATGGGGGAGGGGAAGTGTGATATTATCCACTTTGAGGTCAAGATGATTATTTGCTGTAAATTTCTAAATATCCAAAAGTCAAAACGTGCTGAGCATTTCATCGATTTGGCAGAACAAGGACCTCATGAAATGCTCCACTTTAGATCCTTCCTCTCTCGTTCCTATAATGAGTCTAACAGTCAGTCCCCCGTGGTTCAGTTGGTTAATGCGCTTGTCCAGTCGGCTGGTATTCCTGAGTTAAAATCTCCGTGCTACCTGTTAACGATGACTTTTGTTCATATGGACATCTTTCACCAATATTTTGCCGTAGTTTCAATCCTTTTGTTTTTGAAAATTGTGTTCTCTCTTTCCAGCGAACCATCCGTGAAAAAGAAGTTACTTCATCACTTACCTCTTCATTGGGCAATCATAGAAATCCTACAGTGCAGAAAGAGGCCATTCAGCCCATCGAGTCTGCACCGACCACAATCCCACCCAGGCCCTACTCCCATATCCACCCACTGATCCACACATCTCAGGACACTAAGGGCAATTTTTAGCATGGCCAATCAACCTAACCTGCACATCTTTGGACTGTGGGAGGAAACCGGAGGAAACCCACACAGACACAGGGAGAATGTGCAAACTCCACACAGACAGTGACCCAAGCTAGGAATCGAACCCAGGTCGCTGGAGTTGTGAAGTAACAGTGCTAACCATTGTGCTACCGTGTCGTCCGATATGTTCCCATTGCTCAGGATCGGCTGAAATAGTTTCCCAAGTTGAACAGTTTTAACACTGTCGATATCTCCATCAGTCCACTCTTCACTTCAACACACTGAAGACAATAGGAGCAATCACTCTCCTCATTAACCAATTAAAAGGCAGAATTTTGTTGTGAATCTGCCCTCTTTCCACTCCCAGGTCAATATCATCGTGTTTGTCGCTGTGCTGAGTGTCTGTCAGTACATCACCTCCTCCACGATTGTCCTCAACACCGGTGCCCCACAAGGCTGTGTTCTCAGCCCCCTACTATACTCCTTATACGCCTCTGACCGTCTGGCCAAATTACCCGCCAACTCGATTTTCAAGTTTGCTGACGACATCACCGTAATGGGTCGGATCTCAGACAATGATGAGACAGAGTACAGGAATGAGATAGAGAATCTGGTGAACTGGTGTGGCAACAATAATCTCTCCCTCAATGTCAACAAAATGAAGGAGATTGTCATCGACTCCAGGAAGAGTAGTGGAGAACATGCCCCTGTCTACATCAACGGGGATGAAGTAGAAAGGGTCGAGAGCTTCATGTTTTTAGGTGTCCAGATCACCAACAACCTGTCCTGGTCCCCCCGTGCTGTCACTATAGTTAAGAAAGCCCACCAATGCCTCTACTTTCTCAGAAGACTAAGGAAATTTGGCATGTCAGCTACGACTCTCACCAACTTTTACAGATGCACCATACAAAGCATTCTTTCCGGTTGTATCACAGCTTGGTATGGCTCCTGCTCTGCCCAAAACCGCAAGGAACTACAAAAGGTTGTGAATGTAACCCAAACCATCACGCAAACCAGCCTCCCATCCATTGATTCTGTCTACACTTCCCACTGCCTTAGTAAAGCAGCCAGCATAATTAAGGACCCCATACACCCCGGACATTCTCTCTTTCACCTTCTTCCATTGGGTAAAAGATATAAAAGTCTGAGGTCATGTACCAACCGACTCAAGAACAGCTTCTTCTCTGCTGCTGTCAGACTTTTGAATGGACCTATTGATCTTTCTCTACACCCTAGCTATGACTGAAACACTACATTCTGCACCCTCTCCTTTCCTTCTCTATGATCAGTATGCTTTGTCTGCAGGCGCGCAGGAAACAATACTTTTCACTGTATGTTAATATGCCAAGACAAAACATGTGGTCATCTCTGGTACGTTGCCGGTGCCACGTGATAGCGAGTTGAGGAACAGGGAGAGAGAGCAGTTAAACATGTGGTTGCAGGGATGGTGTAGGAGGGAGGGTTTCAGCTATGTGGATAATTGGAACACATTCTGGGGAAGGTGGGACCTGTACACACAGGACGGGGTGCACCTGAACCAGAGGGGCACCAATATCCTAGGAGGGAAATTTGTTCCAGCTCTTCAGGGGGGTTTAAACTAATGTGTCAGGGGAGTGGGAAAAGGAGTTGTAGTCCAGAAGTCAGTGAGGGTGGTGAGGTATTGGGGAAGGTATCAGGGTCAAGGGTGGGTACCGGTAGACAGGAAGGTGGGTTGAAGTGTGTCTACTTCAATGCAAGGAGCATCCGGAACAAGGTAGATGAACTTGGGGCATGGATTGGTACTTGGGACTACGATGTTGTGGCCATTACGGAGACATGGGTAGAACAAGGACAGGAATGGTTGTTGGACGTTCCAGGGTATAGATGTTTCACTAAGTGAAGGGAAGCTGGTAAAAGAGGTGGAGGAGTGGCATTGTTAATCAAGGATAGTTTAACGGCTGCGGAAAGGCACTTCGAGGGGGATCTGCACACTGAGGTAATATGGGCTGAGGTTAGAAATAGGAAAGGAGCGGTCACGTTGTTAGGAGTTTACTATAGGCCCCCAAATAGTAATAGAGATGTGGAGGAAGAAATTGCTAAGCAGATTATGGATATGTGTGGGGGTCACAGGGTAGTTGTCATGGGGGACTTTAACTTTCCAAATATTGATTGGAACCTTTGTAGGTCAAATAGTTCGGATGGGGCAGTTTTTGTGCAGTGTGTGCAGGAGGGTTTCCTGACACAATATGCGGTTGCCTGTTCCCCAGTAGACTCTGTCACAAGCTGCTCCAAAAAACCATCGCTTAGACATTGCACAAATTCCTGTTCTTGGGATCCACTCCCGACCTGATTTTCCCACTCCACCTGCATATTGAAATCCCCCATGATTATTGTAACATTGCCTTTTCTATCTCCTGATTTATTTTTCTGTCCCACATCCTGACGACTGCGAGGGGGCCTGTACATAACTCCCATCAGGGGCTTTTTACCTTTGTGATTCCTCCACTCGACCCACAGAGATTCTGTACCTTCTGATCCTATATCACTTCCTGCTATCGATTTAACGTCATTCCTGACTAACAATGCAACCCCGCCCCCTTTGCCCATCTGCCTGTCCTTTCCATAGGACACATATCCTTGGATATTTCGATCCCAGCCCTGATCCCCTTGCAGCCACGTCTCTGTGACGCGCCGGCCATCGAGCACCTATTAAAATGGATGAATGTTGCTGCCGGCGACTCTTGGAATTGTCAATCGCGTGTGAGGAATTTGTTAAAGGACATCTGTTCATCTATTTTGAAGCACATCTCAAACAATTGCGTTCAGGGTGGAAGAAAAGCAACACCCAAACAGGGACTGGAACCCTGGACCCTCAGATTAAAAGTACAATGTTTTACTGACTGAGCAATTCAGGCTTTACCACAGCTGTCTTTTTCCTCCGTTGAACAAGCCGCTCTCTCACAGTGAGTTCGAGCAGAAAGGTTTGAAGGAGAGTTCATTTTTTAATGGGGGAGGGGAAGTGTGATATTATCCACTTTGGGGTCAAGATGATTATTTGGTGTAACTTTCTAAATGTCTAAATGTCAAATCGTGCTGAGCATTTCATCGATTTGGCAGAACAAGGACCTCATGAAATCCTCCACTTTAGATCCTTCCTCTCTCGTTCCTATAATGAGTCTAACAGTCAGTCAGCTGTTTCTGTTGAAGTCATGTTGGAGTTGTACCGAACTTTGGTGAGGCCACAGCTGGAGCACTGTGTGCAGTTCTGGTCACCACATTTTAGGAAGGATGTGATTGCACTGGAGAGGGTGCAGAGGAGATTCCCCAGGATGCTGCCTGGGACGGAGCATTTAAATTATGAAGAGAGGTTGCGGAAGCTTGGATTATTTTCATTGGAGCAGGGAAGACTGAGGGGCGACCTGATTGAGGTGGACAAGATTATGAGGGGCACGGACAGAGTGGATAAGGAGCAGCTGTTCCCCAGATTTGAAGGGTCAGTGTTCAATTCTTTGGTCTTCAGACATTTTATACAGCTCCATCATCGCCTCTCTGCTCTGATATTCTGTGCCTCGGCTATAAAGACAAGTAACCCATTAGCCCAGTTAACCACCTTATCTACCTGTCCTGCTGCCTTCAGGGATCTGTGGACATGAACCCCAAGTCTCTCGGCTCCTCTGCACTTGTTCGCATCTGACCATTCAAAGGACAAGTCACTGTGAAAGAGCGCCGGAGTTCAAGGCAGTTCCACTGCTCTCTGGGAATAGGAACAAAATACCACTGGCTCCACTGGGCTTTGAACCCAGGACCTTCTGCGTGTGAGGCAGACATGAGAACCACTACACTATGGAGCCACATGACTGTGAATGTAAATGAGCAGGAGGCAGTTCAGGGTGGGGGTCGGTGGGTGGTTACTGGATTGCTGCCTGGAATGAGCGGGTTTTCTCATGAGGTTGGGTTGGACAGACTGGGCTTCTTTCAGCTGGAGTTTAGGAAAGTGAAGGGGTGACTGGATTAAAGTTTCTAAGATGCTGAACGGTCTTGGGAAGGTGGAGGTGGAAAAGATGTTTCCTCTTGTGGGTGAGGCCAAAACAAGGGGGCGCTGTTTGAACATTAGGGGGCGCCCTTTTAGGTCAAGAGATGATTAGATTTGTTTTCTCTCAGATGCTTGTGCCACTTTTAAACTCTGCCTCAGAAGGTGCTGGAGGACAGGGCCACTGAATATTTTCCTGGCGGAGGGAGTTAGATATTTGTTGAGTGAGAGAATTAAAGATTATCAGGGAGGGGGAGGGGAATATGGAGAATGTGGAAGCCAACAGAATGGGATCTGCAAATACAACAGGTGATCAAGAAGGCAAATGGGATGTTGGCATTTATCGCGAGGGGGATAGAATATAAAAGCAGAGAAGTCTTGCTGCATCTGTACAAGGCATTGGTGAGGCCACAGCTGGAATACTGTGTGCAGTTTTGGTCCCCTTATTTGCGAAAAGATATATTGGCCTTGGAGGGAGTGCAGAGAAGGTTCACCAGGTTGATACCGGAGATGAGGGATGTTGACTATGAGGAGAGATTGAGCAGATTGGGTTTGTATTCGTTGGAGTTTAGAAGGCTGAGGGGTGATCTTATAGAGGCATATAAGATAATGAAGGGGCTGGATAGGGTAGGAGTAGAGAGATTCTTTCCACTTAGAAAGGAAACCAGAACTAGAGGGCACAGCCTCAAAATAAAGGGGGGTCAGTTTAGGACAGAGTTGAGGAGGAACTTCTTCTCTCAGAGGGTGGTGAATCTCTGGAATTCTCTGCCCACTGAAGTGGTGGAGGCTACCTCGTTGAATATGTTTAAGTCACGGATAGATGGATTCCTGATCGGTAGGGGAATTAGGGGTTATGGGGATCAGGCGGGTAAGTGGAACTGATTCACTTCAGATCAGCCATGATCTTATTGAATGGCGGGGCAGGCTCGAGGGGCTAGATGGCCGACTCCTGCTCCTATTTCTTATGTTCTTATGATCAGCCATGGCCTTCGTAAATAGTGAAGCAGCTCGAAGGACCAGATGGTTTCAGGTTGCAGCATCCACAGGATTTTGCTTTTAATTTTGTAATAAATTATAACATTGGTTCGGCTTTTCTGTAGGTGCCGTGGTTTAGTTGGTTAAAGTGCCTGTCTAGTAAACAGGAGATCCTGAGTTCAAATCTTAGCGGTGCCTTTGTGCATGTTGCATTTTGCAACTCTGAGAAGCCGTAACTTTCCCGTCACACAGTTCGATCACAGGAAAAGAAGCCCAGAGGCCCATTTTAAATGACCATAAGATACAGTAACAGAATTAGGCCACTCGGCCCATCGAGTCAGCTCCGCCATTCAATCATGGCTGATATTTTTCTCATCCCCATTCTCCTGCCTTTTCCCCATAACCCCTGATCCCCTTATTAATCAAGAACCTATCTATCTCTGTCTCAGACACTCAATGACCTAGCCTCCACAGCCTTCTGCAGCAAAGAGTTCAACAGATTCACCACTCTCTCGCTGAAGAAATTCCTCCTCATCTCTGTTTTAAAGGATCGCCCCTTTAGCCTGAGGTTGTGCCTCTGGTTCTAGTTTTTCCCACAAACGGAAACATTCTCTCCACGTCCACTCTATCCAGGCCTCACAGTATCCTGTAAGTTTCAATAAGATCCCCCCTCATCCTTCCAAACTCCAACGAGTACAGACCCAGAGTCCTCAACTGTTCCTCACAAGCTCTTCATTCCAGGGATCATTCTTGTGAACCTCCTCTGGACCCTTTCCAAGGCCAGCACATCCTTCCTTAGATACAGGGCCCAAAACTGCTCACAACACTCCAAATGGGGTCTGACCAGAGCCTTCTACAGCCTCAGAAGTACATCCCTGCTCTTGTATTCTAGCCCTCTTGACATGAATGCGAACATTGCATTTGCCTTCCGAACTGCCGAGTGAACCTGCACGTTAACCTTAAGAGAATCTTGAACAAGGACTCCCAAATCCCTTTGTGTTTCTGATTTCCTCAGCATTTCCCCATTTAGAAAATAGTCTCTGCCTCCATTCCTCCTTCCAAAGTGCAGAACCTCACACTTTTCCACATTGTATTCCATCTGCCACTTCTTTGCCCACTCTGCTAACCTGTCCAAGTCCTTCTGCAGCCCCCCTGCTTCCTCAATACTACCTGTCCCTCTACATATCTTTGTATCATCTGCAAACTTAGCAATAGTGCCTTCAGTTCCTTCCTCCAAATCGTTAATGTATATTGTGAAAAGTTGTGGTCCCAGCACTGACCCCTGAGACACACCACTAGTCACCGGCTGCCAACCTGAGAGAGACCCCTTTATCCCCACTCTCTGCCTTCTGCCAGTCAGCCAATCCTCTATCCATGCCAGGATCTTACCCTTAACACCATGGGCTCTTAACTTATTTAACAGTCTCCTATGCGGCACCTTGTCAAAGGCCTTTTGGAAATCTAAATAAATCACATCCACTGGTTCTCCTTTATCTAACTTCCTTGTTACCTCCTCAAAGAACTCTAACAGATTTGTCAGACATGACCTCCCCTTGACGAAGCCGTGCTGACTCAGTCCTATTTTATCATGCACTTCCAAGTACTCCGCAATCTCATCTTTAATAATGGACTCGAAAATCTTGCCAATTACTGAAGTCAGGCTAACCGGCCTATAATTTCCCGTCTGCTGCCTCCCTCCCTTCTTAAACAGCGGTGTTACATCAGCTACTTTCCAGTCCTCTGGGACCCTCCCCGCCTCCAGTGATTCCTGAAAGATCACCACCAATGCCTCCACAATTTCCTCAGCGATTTCTTTTAGAACCCTGGGGTGTAGTCCATCCGGTCCAGGTGATTTATCCACCTTCAGACCTTTCAGTTTCCCCAGAACCTTCTCCTTAGTGATGGCCACTACACTCACCTGTGCCCCCTGATTCTCCTGGAGCTCTGACATCCCACTGGTGTCTTCCACCGTGAAGACTGATGCAAAGTAACGATTCAGTTCCTCGGCCATTGTCCCATTCCCTCTCCCCACCCTCACATAATAAATCTCCGCTGATTCTCTGTGCTCTCAGCTCTGACCAAGGGTCGTCCAGACTCCAAACGTTGGCTCGATTCCCTCCCCAGAGATGCTGTCAGACCTGCTGAGATTTTCCAGCATTTTCTGTTTGTGTTGAAGTCATGTTGGAGTTGTATCGAACTGTGGTGAGGCCACAGCTGGAGCACTGTGTGCAGTTCTGGTCACCACATTTTAGGAAGGATGTGATTGCGCTGGAGAGGGTGCAGAGGAGATTCCCCAGGATGCTGCCTGGGACGGAGCATTTAAGTTATGAAAAGAGGTTGGATCAGCTTCAGTTGTTTTTCCTGGAACAGAGAAGACTGAGGTGGGATCTGATTGAGTTGTGCAAGATTATGAGGGGCACGGACAGAGTGAAAAAGGAGCAGCTGTTCCCCAGATTTGAAGGGTCAGTGTTCAATTCTTTGGTCTTCTAATATTTTATACAGCTCCACCATAGCCTCTCTGCTCTGATATTCTATACCTCGGCTATAAAGACAAGGTTTCCATATGCCTTGTTGACCACCTGATCTACCTGTCCTGCTGCCTTCAGGGATCTGTGGACATGAACCCCAAGTCTCTCGGCTCCTCTGCACTTGTTGGCATCCGACCATTCAAAGGACAAGTCACTGTGAAAGAGCGGCGAGTTCAAGGCAGTTCCACTGCTCTCTGGGAATAGGAACAAAATACCACTGGCCCCACTGGGCTTCGAACCCAGGACCTTCTGCGTATAAGGCAGACGTGATAACCACTACACTATGGATCCACATAACTGTGAATGTAACTGAGCTGGAGGCAGTTCAGGGTGGGGGTCGGTGGGTGGTTACTGGATTGCTCCCTGGAATGAGCGGGTTTTCTCATGAGGTTGGATTGGACAGACTGGGCTTCTTTCAGCTGGAGTTTAGGAAAGTGAAGGGGTGACTGGATTAAAGTTTCTAAGATGCTGAACGGTCTTGGGAAGGTGGAGGTGGAAAAGATGTTTCCTCTTGTGGGTGAGGCCAAAACAAGGGGGCGCTGTTTGAACATTAGGGGGCGCCCTTTTAGGACAAGAGATGATTAGATTTGTTTTCTCTCAGGGGCTTGTGCCACTTTTAAACTCTGCCTCAGAAGGTGCTGGAGGACGGGGTCACTGAATATTTTCCTGGCGGAGCGAGTTAGATATTTGTTGAGTGAGAGAATTAAAGATTATCGGGGATGGGGAGGGGAATATGGAGAATGTGGAAGCCAACAGAAAGGGATCAGCCATGGCCTCAGTAAATAGTGAAGCAGGTTCGAAGGACCAGATGGTTTCAGGTTGCAGCATCCACAGGAATTTGCTTTTATCTTTATTTATAAATTATAACATTGGTTCAACGTTTCTGTTGGTGCCGTGGTTTAGTTGGCTAAAGCGCCTGTTTAGTCAACAGGAGATTCTGAGTTTGAATCTCAGTGGTGCCTTTGTGGATGTTGTGTTTTTTATCTCTGAGAAGCCACAACTTTCCCGTCACACAGTTCGACAGCAGGAAAAGAAGCTCAGAGGCACATTTTGTCTGCGCCGGCCAGCAAGCACCAATTAAAATGGGCGAATGTTGCTGCCGGCGACTCTTGGAATTGTCAATCGCGTGTGAGGGTGGCACGGTGGGACTGGTTAGCACTGCTGCCTCACAGCACCAGGGACTAGGTTTCGATTCCCGGCTTGGGTCACTGTCTGTGTGGAGTTTGCATGTTCTCCCCATGTCTGCGTGGGTTTCCTCTGGCTGCTCTGTTTTCCTCTCACAGTCCAAAGATGTGCAGGTTAGGTGTATTGGCCATGCTAAATTCCCCCTCAGTGTACCCAAACAAGCGCCGGAGTGTGGCGACTAAGGGATTCTGATACTATAGTTATGAAAGGCCACCAACGCCTCTACTTTCTCAGAAGACTAAGGAAATTTGGCATGTCAGCTACGACTCTCACCAACTTCTACAGATGCACCATAGAAAGCATTCTTTCTGGTTGTATCACAGCTTGGTATGGCTCCTGCTCTGCCCAAGACCGCAAGGAACTACAAAACGTGAATGTAGCCCAATCCATCATTCAAACCAGCCTCCCATCCACTGACTCTGTCTACACTTTCCGCTGCCTCGGCAAAGCAGCCGGCATAATTAAGGACCCCACGCACCCCGGACATTCTCTCTTCCACCTTCTTCCGTCGGGAAAAAGCTCCAAAAGTCTGAGGTCACGTACCAACTGACTCAAGAACAGCTTCTTCCCTGCTGCTGTCAGACTTTTGAATGGACTTACCTTGCATTAAGTTGACCTTTCTCGACACCCTAGCTCGATGACCAAGGGTCATCCTGACTCGAAACGTTGGCTTCATTCTCTCTCCACAGATGCTGTCAGTCCTGCTGAGATTTTCCAGCATTTTCTATTCTAGTTCTATGTATTTACTAATAGCTCAGTAGATGCTGCTCATGCTCCTGTTTCTGATGCACTGACAGACACTCAGCACAGCAACAAACACCATTATATTGACCTGGGAGCACAAGGAGGGCAGATTCACCAGCAACTTCCTGCTTTCATTGGTTAATTAGGAGAGGGATTGCTTCTATTGTCTTCAGTGTGTTGAAGTGAAGAGTGGACTGATGGAGATATCGACAGTGTTAAAACTGTTCAACTTGGGAAACTATTTCAGCCGATCCTGAGCAATGGGAACATATCGCCCAATGAAGAGCAAAGTGAGGATTAATTTATTTTTCACAGATAGCTGTCTGGAAATAGAGAATATAATTCTTGAAAATATAGATTATGAAAGCTACGGAGTCATGGCAAAGATGTCCATCTGTTGATCTGTCTTGAAGGCATCTCAAGCAATTGTGTTCAAGGTGAAAGAAAATTCAACGTTAACAGTGAGCGATGATATTGACTCTATTTTGGCCCAAAGAGGGACTTGAACCCACGGCCTTCATGTTAAAAGGCAGATGCACGACCGACTATCCGAGCCCCGGTGAGTGAGCTTTATTCCTGCCTCGAGCGAGCCGCTGTTTCACAGCGACTTGTCAATTGAACGGGAGGATGTGAAGAAGTGCAGAGGAGCCGAGAGACTTGGGGATCTTGTCCGCAGATCCCTGAAAGCAGGGACCATTGAATGGTTTCCAGAGGGAGATCGGCTGTTTCTAATAAAAAAAGGAAGAGGGATCTGGGGAACATATTTTATAGAATCATCGAGTCACAGAGTTTTGCAGCACAGAATGAGACCTTTCCTCCCATTGTTCCTGCATGTCCTGCTGTTGGTGCCATGGCTCAGTTGGTTAAAGCACCTGCCCCATAAACAGGCAATCCAGAGTTAGAATCTCAGCGGTGCTGTGATGTTTTGATTTGATTTGATTTATTATTGTCACATGTATTAACATACAGTGAAAAGTATTGTTTCTTGCGCGCTATACAAAGCATACTGTTCATAGAGAAGGAAAGGAGAGGGTGCAGAATGTAGTGTTTCAGTCATAGCCAGGGTGTAGAGAAAGATCAATAGGTCCATTCAAAAGTCTGACAGCAGCAGAGAAGAAGCTGTTCTTGAGTCGGTTGGTACATGACCTCAGAATTTTATATCTTTTACCCAATGGAAGAAGGTGGAAGAGAGAATGTCCGGGGTGTATGGGGTCCTTAATTATGCTGGCTGCTTTACTAAGGCAGTGGGAAGTGCAGACAGAATCAATGGATGGGAGGCTGGGTTGCGTGATGGATTGGGCTACATTCACAACCTTTTGTAGTTCCTTGCGGTTTTGGGCAGAGCAGGAGCCATACCAAGCTGTGATACAACCGGAAAGAATGCTTTCTATGGTGTATCTGTAAAAGTTGGTGAGAGTCGTAGCTGACATGCCAAATTTCCTTAGTCTTCTGAGAAAGTAGAGGCGTTGGTGGGCTTTCTTAACTATAGTGACAGCACGGGGGGACCAGGACAGGTTGTTGGTGATCTGGACACCTAGAAACTTGAAGCTCTCGACCCTTTCTACTTCGTCCCCATTGATGTAGACAGGGGCATGTTCTCCTTTACTTGAATCTCCTTTACGCTTCCTGGAGTCGATGACAATCTCCTTCGTTTTGTTGACATTGAGGGAGAGATTATTGGTGCCGCACCAGTTCACCAGATTCTCTATCTCATTCCTGTACTCTGTCTCATCATTGTCTGAGATCCGACCCATTACGGTGATGTCGTCAGCAAACTTGAAAATCGAGTTGGAGGGGAATTTGGCCAGACGGTCAGAGGCGTCTAAGGAGTATAGTAGGGGGCTGACAACACTGCCTTGTGGGGCACCGGTGTTTAGGACAATCGTGGAGGAGGTGATGTACTGACAGACACTCAGCACAGCGACAAACACAATGATATTGACCTGGGAGTGGAAAGAGGGCAGATTCACAACAAAATTCTGCCTTTTAATTGGTTAATGAGGAGAGTGATTGCTCCTATTGTCTTCAGTGTGTTGAAGTGAAGAGTGGACTGATGGAGATATCGACAGTGTTAAAACTGTTCAACTTGGGAATCTATTTCAGCCGATCCTGAGCAATGGGAACATATCGGACGACACGGTAGCACAGTGGTTAGCACTGTTACTTCACAACTCCAGCGACCTGGGTTCGATTCCTCGCTTGGGTCACTGTCTGTGTGGAGTTTGCACATTCTCCCTGTGTCTGTGTGGGTTTCCTCCAGTTTCCTCCCACAGTCCAAAGATGTGCAGGTTAGGTTGATTGACCATGCTAAAAATTGCCCTTAGTGTCCTGAGATGTGTGGATCAGTGGGTGGATATGGGAGTAGGGCCTGGGTGGGATTGTGGTTGGTGCAGACTCGATGGGCTGAATGGCCTCTTTCTGCACTGTAGGATTTCTATGATTGCCCAATGAAGAGGTAAGTGATGAAGTAACTTCTTTTTCACGGATGGTTCGCTGGAAAGAGAGAACACAATTTTCAAAAACAAAAGGATTGAAACTACGGCAAAATATTGGTGAAAGATGTCCATATGAACAAAAGTCATCGTTAACAGGTAGCACGGAGATTTTAACTCAGGAATACCAGCCGACTGGACAAGCGCATTAACCAACTGAACCACGGGGACTGACTGTTAGACTCATTATAGGAACGAGAGAGGAAGGATCTAAAGTGGAGCATTTCATGAGGTCCTTGTTCTGCCAAATCGATGAAATGCTCAGCACGATTTGACTTTTGGACTTTCAGAAAGTTAAACAAATAATCATCTTGACCTCAAAGTGGATAATATCACACTTCCCCACCCCCATTAAAAAATGAACTCTCCTTCAATCTTATCTGCTCGAACTCACTGTGAGAGAGCGGCGAACTCAATGTAGAAAAAAGAGGGATAGCTCAGTCAGTGAAGCATTTGACTTTTAATCTGAGGGTCCAGGGTTCCAGTCCCTGTTTGGGTTTTGCTTTTCTTCCACCCTGAACACAATTGTTTGAGATGTGTTTCAAAATAGATGAACAGATGTCCTTTAACAAATTCCTCACACGCGATTGACAATTCCAAGAGTCGCCGGCAGCAACATTCATCCATTTTAATAGGTGCTCGATGGCCGACGCAGACAAAATGTGCCTCTGGGCTTCTTTTCCTGCTGTGTCGATGAACTGTCGATGAATGAGCACCGCTCGACAATCACCAGGCAAGACTGTTCTCTTCCTGTTGGGGAGCACTTCAGCGGTCACGGGCATTCGGCCTCTGATATCCGGGTAAGCGTTCTCCAAGGCGCCTTCGCGACACACGACGGCGCAGAGTCGCTGAGCAGAAACTGATAGCCAGGTTCCGCACACACGAGGACGGCCTCAACCGGGATATTGGGTTCATGGCACACTATTTTGTAACCCCCACAGAGTTTCATTGGCTGTCTTGTCTGAGACAATACACATCTTTTTAGCCTGTCTTGATGCTCTCTCCACTCACATTGTTTTGTTTCTTAAAGACTTGATTCGTTGTAAGTATTCGCATTCCAACCATTATTCATGTAAATTGAGTTTGTGTCTTTATATGCTCTGTTTGTGAACAGAATCCCACTCACCTGAAGAAGGGGCTTGCAGCTCCGAAAGCTTGTGTGGCTTTTGCTACCAAATAAACCTGTTGGACTTTAACCTGGTGTTGTTAAACACTTCTTACTGTGTCGAACTGTGTGACAGGAAAGTTACAGCTTCTCAGAGAAAGAGTGATTTTGTTTCAAAATTGCAAAATGCAACGGACACCAAAACACCGCTGAGATTCAAACTCAGGATCTCCTGTTTACTAGACAGGCACTTTAACCAACTAAACCACGGCACCAACAGAAAAACTGAACCAATGTTATAATTTGTTATAAAATTAAAAGCAAAATCCTGTGGTGCTGCAACCTGAAACCATCTGGTCCTTCGAGCTGCTTCACTATTTACTAAGGCCATGGCTGATCCCTTTCTGTTGGCTTCCACATTCTCCATATTCCCCTCCCCCTCCCCGATAATCTTTAATTCTCTCACTCAACAAATATCGAACTCCCTCCGCCAGGAAAATATTCAGTGACCCCGTCCTCCAGCACCTTCTGAGGCAGAGTTTAAAAGTGGCACAAGCCTCTGAGAGAAAACAAATCTAATCATCTCTTGACCTAAATGGGCGACCTCCTAATAAAGAATAAGAACAAAGAAAATTACAGCACAGGAACAGGCCCTTCGGCCCTCCAAGCCTGCACCGACCATGCTTATCGACTTAACGAAAACCCCCTCCCCTTCCGGGGCCCATATCCCTCCATTCCCATCCTATTCATGTACTTGTCAAGACGCCCCTTAAAAGTCACCACCATATCCGCTTCCACTACCTCGCCCGGCAACGCGTTCCGAGCACCCACCACCCTCTGTGTAAAAAATCTGCCTCGTACATCTCCTTTAAACCTGGCCCCTCGCACCTCAAACCTGTGCCCCCCCCAGTAATTGACTCTTCCGCCCTGGAAAAAAGCTTGTGACTATCCAACCTGTCCATGCCCCTCATAATCTTGTAAACTTCTATCAGGTCTCCCCTCAACCTCCATCGTTCCAGAGAGAACAAACCAAGTTTCTCCAGCCTCTCCTCATAGTTAATGCCCTGTATACCAGGCAACATCCTGGTATGGAGGGTATTTCCCCACCAAATGAGGGCAAATGAATGAATGTTGCTGCCGGCGACTCTTGGAATTGTTAATCGCGTGTGAGGAATTTGTTAAAGGACACCTGTTCATCTATTGTGAATGTCCAAACAGCACCCCCTTGTTTTGGCCTCACCCATAAGAGGAAACATCTTTTCCACCTCCACCTTCCCAAGACCGTTCAGCATCTTGGAAACTTTAATCCAGTCACCCCTTCACTTTCCTAAACTCCAGCTGAAAGAAGCCCAGTCTGTCCAATCCAACCTCATGAGAAAACCCGCTCATTCCAGGCAGCAATCCAGTAACCACCCACCGCCCCCCCACCCTGAACTGCCTCCAGCTCATTTACATTCACAGTCCTGTGGTTCCATAGTGTAGTGGTTATCACGCCTGCCTTACACGCAGAAGGTCCTGGGTTCGAAGCCCAGTGGAGCCAGTGGTATTTTGTTCCTATTCCCAGAGAGCAGTGGAACTGCCTTGAACTCGCCGCTCTTTCACAGTGACTTGTCCTTTGAATGGTCGGATGCGAACAAGTGCAGAGGAGCCAAGAGACTTGGGGTTCATGTTCACAGATCTCGGAAGGCAGCAGGACAGGTCGATAAGGTGGTTAACTTGGCGAATGGGTTACTTGTCTATCGCTGAGGCACAGAATATCAGAGCAGAGAGGCTGTGATGTGGAGAAAGATAGAAAAGAAAAGGGTTTCTATCAGATTGGCAGATTCTGCTCGGGTTTTTGTTTCATCAACTTCGATGTAGAATTCACTTTCTCAATGTGGAGTAAGTTTGTTAGTAATTGTAATGAGGTGTTTTAAATACTTTGTAGTTTTAAAGGTACATATAATACCTTTAATTAGTGCATATATATAAATATATCTTCTGTACATTTTTAGAAATTAAACAAAGAAACTTTGATGCACAGTTACAGAGAGCCCTTTGATACTAAACACATGTTCGATACAGTCCTTGAAAGCACCCAACTGTTGGAATCACAGGGCCATAAAGGAGGCTTCATTGCCTCACCCGACACCTTATCAGAAACAACTGATACAGGAGTGAGTTTTAATGAAGCTGCTTCACAGTTTCCAATCAAAACAGAGTCAGAAAGATATTAATGTCTCAGCGAACGGAAGAGTTATGGTCGGGGACTTGGGAACTGACAAGAATTAATGGTGACAATGATGATCCCCCTTGAAACTGTCGGTAATGATAAAAAGCTCAGTCATTGGATTGATAAACATTACACACCTGTGTTTCATTATGTCGGGAGAGAGGGTGTGTGAGAGAGGGTGTGGGAGAGAGTGTGTGGGAGAGAGTGGGTGTGTGAGAGTGGGTGTGTGAGAGAAGGTGTGTGAGAGAAGGTGTGTGAGAGAGGGTGTGTGTGAGAGAGGGTGTGAGAGAGAGGGTGTGTGAGAGAGGCTGTGTGAGAGAGGGTGTGTGAGAGAGGGTGTGTGAGAGAAGGTGTGTGAGAGAGGGTGTGTGAGAGAGGGTGTGTGAGAGAGGGTGTGGAGAGAGGGTGTGGGGGAGAGGGTGTGGGAGAGAGGGTGTGGGAGAGAGGGTGTGGGAGAGAGGGTGTGTGAGAGAGGGTGGGAGAGAGTGTGTGGGAGAGAGTGGGTGTGTGAGAGTGGGTGTGTGAGAGAAGGTGTGTGAGAGAAGGTGTGTGAGAGAGGGTGTGTGTGAGAGAGGGTGTGAGAGAGAGGGTGTGTGAGAGAGGCTGTGTGAGAGAGGGTGTGTGAGAGAGGGTGTGTGAGAGAAGGTGTGGGAGAGAGGGTGTGTGAGAGAGGGCGTGTGAGAGAGGGTGTGAGAGAGAGGGTGTGAGAGAGAGGGTGTGAGAGAGAGGGTGTGAGAGAGAGGGTGTGAGAGAGAGGGTGAGAGAGGGAGGGTGTGAGAGGGAGGGTGTGAGAGGGAGGGTGAGAGAGGGAGGGTGTGGGAGGGAGGGTGTGGGAGGGAGGGTGTGGGAGGGAGGGTGTGGGAGGGAGGGTGTGGGAGGGAGGGTGTGGGAGGGAGGGTGTGGGAGGGAGGGTGTGGGAGGGAGGGTGTGGGAGGGAGGGTGTGGGAGGGAGGGTGTGGGAGGGAGGGTGTGGGAGGGAGGGTGTGGGAGGGAGGGTGTGGGAGAGAGGGTGTGTGAGAGAGGGTGTGGGGGGAGAGGGTGTGGGGGAGAGGGTGTGGGAGAGAGGGTGTGGGAGAGAGGGTGTGGGGGAGAGGGTGTGGGGGAGAGGGTGTGGGGGAGAGGGTGTGGGGGAGAGGGTGTGGGGGAGAGGGTGTGGGAGAGAGGGTGTGGGAGAGAGGGTGTGGGAGAGAGGGTGTGGGAGAGAGGGTGTGGGAGAGAGGGTGTGGGAGAGAGGGTGTGGGAGAGAGGGTGTGGGGGAGACGGTGTGGGGGAGACGGTGTGGGGGAGACGGTGTGGGGGAGAGGGTGTGGGGGAGAGGGTGTGGGAGAGAGGGTGTGGGAGAGAGGGTGTGGGAGAGAGGGTGTGGGAGAGAGGGTGTGGGAGAGAGGGTGTGGGAGAGAGGGCGTGAGAGAGAGGGCGTGAGAGAGAGGGCGTGTGAGAGAGGGCGTGGGAGAGAGGGCGTGAGAGAGAGGGCGTGTGAGAGAGGGCGTGTGAGAGAGGGCGTGTGAGAGAGGGCGTGAGAGAGAGGGCGTGAGAGAGAGGGCGTGAGAGAGAGGGCGTGAGAGAGAGGGCGAGAGAGGGAGGGCGTGAGAGGGAGGGCGTGAGAGAGAGGGTGTGTGAGAGAGGGTGTGTGAGAGTGGGTGTGAGAGAGAGGGTGTGTGAGAGAGGGTGTGTGAGAGAGGGTGTGTGAGAGAGGGTGTGTGAGAGAGGGTGTGAGAGAGAGGGTGTGTGAGAGAGGGTGTGTGAGAGTGGGTGTGAGAGAGAGGGTGTGGGAGAGAGGGTGTGAGAGAGAGGGTGTGAGAGAGAGGGTGTGAGAGAGAGGGTGTGAGAGAGAGGGTGTGAGAGAGAGGGTGTGAGAGAGAGGGTGTGAGAGGGAGGGTGAGAGAGGGAGGGTGTGAGAGGGAGGGTGTGAGAGGGAGGGTGTGAGAGGGAGGGTGAGAGAGGGAGGGTGTGGGAGGGAGGGTGTGGGAGGGAGGGTGTGGGAGGGAGGGTGTGGGAGGGAGGGTGTGGGAGGGAGGGTGTGGGAGGGAGGGTGTGTGAGAGAGGGCGTGTGAGAGAGGGCGTGTGAGAGAGGGCGTGGGAGAGAGGGGGTGGGAGAGAGGGGGTGGGAGAGAGAGGGTGGGAGAGAGAGGGTGGGAGAGAGAGGGTGTGGGAGAGAGGGTGTGGGAGAGAGGGTGTGGGAGGGAGGGTGTGGGAGGGAGGGTGTGGAGTGGGAGGGAGGGTGTGGGAGGGAGGGTGTGGGAGGGAGGGTGTGGGGGAGAGGGTGTGAGAGAGAGGGTGTGGGAGAGAGGGTGTGGGAGGGAGGGTGTGGGAGGGAGGGTGTGGGAGGGAGGGTGTGGGAGGGAGGGTGTGGGAGGGAGGGTGTGGGAGAGAGGGTGTGGGAGAGAGGGTGTGGGAGAGAGGGTGTGGGAGTGAGGGTGTGGGAGGGAGGGTGTGGGAGGGAGGGTGTGGGAGGGAGGGTGTGGGAGGGAGGGTGTGGGAGGGAGGGTGTGGGAGGGAGGGTGTGGGAGAGAGGGTGTGGGGGAGAGGGTGTGAGAGAGAGGGTGTGGGAGAGAGGGTGTGGGAGGGAGGGTGTGGGAGGGAGGGTGTGGGAGGGAGGGTGTGGGAGAGAGGGTGTGGGAGGGAGGGTGTGGGAGAGAGGGTGTGGGAGAGAGGGTGTGGGAGGGAGGGTGTGGGAGGGAGGGTGTGGGAGGGAGGGTGTGGGAGGGAGGGTGTGGGAGGGAGGGTGTGGGAGGGAGGGTGTGGGAGAGAGGGTGTGGGAGAGAGGGTGTGGGAGAGAGGGTGTGAGAGAGAGGGTGTGGGAGAGAGGGTGTGGGAGAGAGGGTGTGGGAGAGAGGGTGTGGGAGAGAGGGTGTGAGAGAGAGGGTGTGGGAGAGAGGGTGTGGGAGGGAGGGTGTGGGAGGGAGGGTGTGGGAGGGAGGGTGTGGGAGGGAGGGTGTGGGAGGGAGGGTGTGGGAGGGAGGGTGTGGGAGAGAGGGTGTGGGAGAGAGGGTGTGGGAGAGAGGGTGTGGGAGGGAGGGTGTGGGAGGGAGGGTGTGGGAGGGAGGGTGTGGGAGGGAGGGTGTGGGAGGGAGGGTGTGGGAGGGAGGGTGTGGGAGGGAGGGTGTGGGAGGGAGGGTGTGGGAGAGAGGGTGTGGGAGAGAGGGTGTGGGAGAGAGGGTGTGGGAGAGAGGGTGTGGGAGAGGGTGTGGGAGAGAGGGTGTGGGAGAGAGGGCGTGTGAGAGAGGGCGTGGGAGAGAGGGCGTGTGAGAGAGGGCGTGTGAGAGAGGGTGTGAGAGAGAGGGTGTGAGAGAGAGAGTGTGTAAGAGAGGCTTGTGGGTGAGGGTGTGTGAGAGAGGGTGTGTGAGAGAGGGTGTGGGAGAGAGGGCGTGTGAGAGAGGGTGTGGGAGAGAGGGCGTGTGAGAGAGGGTGTGTGAGAGAGGGTGTGAGAGAGAGGGTGTGAGAGAGAGAGTGTGTAAGAGAGGCTTGTGGGTGAGGGTGTGTGAGAGAGGGTGTGTGAGAGAGGGTGTGTGAGAGAGGGTGTGTGAGAGAGGGTGTGTGAGAGAAGGTGTGTGAGAGAGGGTGTGTGAGAGAGGGTGTGTGAGAGAGGGTGTGGGAGAGAGGGTGTGGGAGAGTGGGTGTGGGAGAGAGGGTGTGGGAGAGGGTGTGTGAGAGAGGGTGTGTGAGAGAGGGTGTGTGAGAGAGGGTGTGTGAGAGAGGGTGTGAGAGAGAGGGTGTGGGAGAGGGTGTGTGAGAGAGGGTGTGGGAGAGAGGGTGTGGGAGAGAGGGTGTGGGAGAGGGTGTGTGAGAGAGGGTGTGAGAGAGAGGGTGTGGGAGAGGGTGTGTGAGAGAGGGTGTGGGAGAGAGGGTGCGGGAGAGAGGGTGTGGGAGAGGGTGTGTGAGAGAGGGTGTGGGAGAGGGTGTGGGAGAGAGGGTGTGGGGGAGACGGTGTGGGGGAGAGGGTGTGGGGGAGAGGGTGTGGGGGAGAGGGTGTGGGAGAGAGGGTGTGGGAGAGAGGGCGTGGGAGAGAGAGCGTGGGGAGAGGGTGTGGGAGAGAGGGTGTGGGCGAGAGGGTGTGGGGGGAGGGTGTGGGAGAGAGGGTGTGAGAGAGAGGGTGTGTGAGAGAGAGAGTGTGGGAGAGAGGGTGTGGGGGAGACGGTGTGGGGGAGAGGGTGTGTGGGAGAGGGTGTGGGAGAGAGGGTGTGAGAGAGAGGGTGTGTGAGAGAGAGAGTGTGTGAGAGAGAGTGTGTGAGAGAGGGTGTGTGAGAGAGGGTGTGTGAGAGAGGGTGTGAGAGAGAGGGTGTGGGAGAGGGTGTGGGAGAGAGGGTGTGGGAGAGAGGGTGTGGGAGAGAGGGTGTGGGAGAGGGTGTGTGAGAGAGGGTGTGTGAGAGAGGGTGTGTGAGAGAGGGTGTGTGAGAGAGGGTGTGAGAGAGAGGGTGTGGGAGAGGGTGTGTGAGAGAGGGTGTGGGAGAGAGGGTGTGGGAGAGAGGGTGTGGGAGAGGGTGTGTGAGAGAGGGTGTGAGAGAGAGGGTGTGGGAGAGGGTGTGTGAGAGAGGGTGTGTGAGAGAAGGTGTGTGAGAGAGGGTGTGTTAGAGAGGGTGTGAGAGAGAGGGTGTGAGAGAGAGGGTGTGAGAGAGAGGGTGTGAGAGAGAGGGTGTGAGAGAGAGGGTGTGAGAGAGAGGGTGAGAGAGGAGGGTGTGAGAGGGAGGGTGTGAGAGGGAGGGTGAGAGAGGGAGGGTGTGGGAGGGAGGGTGTGGGAGGGAGGGTGTGGGAGGAGGGTGTGGGAGGGAGGGTGTGGGAGGGAGGGTGTGGGAGGGAGGGTGTGGGAGGGGGTGTGGGAGAGGGGGTGTGGGAGGGAGGGTGTGGGAGGGAGGGTGTGGGAGGGAGGGGTGTGAGAGAGGGCGTGTGAGAGAGGGCGTGTGAGAGAGGGCGTGTGAGAGAGGGCGTGTGAGAGAGGGCGTGTGAGAGAGGGCGTGGGAGAGAGGGGGTGGGAGAGAGGGCGTGGGAGAGAGGGCGTGGGAGAGAGGGCGTGGGAGAGAGGGCGTGGGAGAGAGGGCGTGGGAGAGAGGGCGTGGGAGAGAGGGCGTGGGAGAGAGGGAGTGG
>NW_027592280.1:7500-58573 GCF_964213995.1 Mustelus asterias
TACCACTGGTCGGCGCAACATCGAGGGCCGAAGGGCCTGTACTGCGCTGTAATGTTCTATGTTCTATGATATGCCCTTCCCGTGCAGCCCTGGAGACGGACAATCTCCATGGCTTCGAATTCTCACTCTGTGGATGTCCTTGGGTGCTGCGTGGTGACGCTGACGGTACAGGGCACAGTCTACGAGCGTTTTCGGCTCCTCGTGCTGCCGCAACTCTGTACAGCTGTACTGCTGGGGTTAGATTTCCTCCCCATCATAGGAGCGTCACCTTGCAGTATGATGGCCCTTATTCCCCGCTCTCTGTCTGCAATGCGCCGTTACTTAAGCACCCCCCACGCACCACCTGCAGTCCCTCGACCCTCAAGATTGCACCCCCCCCCCCCTTTATTCGATAGTCTCACCCCGGATTGCAGGACTATCGCCACCAAAAGTAGGTGCTATTGTGCGGAAGACCAGGCCTTCATTCGGTCCGAAGTACAACGTTTGCTCAAGGAAGGGATCATTCAGGCCAGCACCAGCCCCTGGAGGGCGCAGGTGGTCATAGTTAAATCGGGGGAGAAACACCGCATGGTGATCGACTATAGCCAGACCATAAACAGGTATACGCAGGTGGGAAGCTTTTCCCCGGGTCGGTGGTGACGTTCACGAGGGGTCATAGGTTCAAGGTGAAGGGGGGGGAGGTTTAACACAGATATCAGAAGGACATATTTCACACAGAGGGTCGTGGGGGCCTGGAATGTGTTGCCGGGCAAGGTGGTGGAGGCGGACACACTGGGAACGTTTAAGACTTATCTAGACAGCTATATGAACGGAGTGGGAATGGAGGGATACAAAAGAGTGGTCTAGTTTGGACCAGGGAGCGGCGCGGGCTAATTGTTCCTTGTTTCTCGTGGAAGTGGAAATGACTAGGGTTGGGAAGCATTTTCCGATCAGGGCCATTGTGATCTCCTGGACTCGTTTCGATCGCCTCAGGGGGTCGGAGAGGAATTTCCCAGATTTTGTTTTCCCCATATTGGCCCTGGGGTTTTTCACTCTGGGTTTTCGCCTCTCCCTGGAGATCACATGGTCTGGAATGGGGGGGTGGGGGTGAGTTAATAGGTTGTAATGAACAAAGCATCGTAGCTGTGGGGGACAGCTCGGTGGATAGGATATTGGTATGTAGATAGGCTGGAAAATTGGGCGGGGATCCTGGATTCAGGATTCAATCCTGGACCGGGGAGCGGCGCGGGCTTGGAGGGCCAAAGGGCCTGTTCCTGTGCTGTATTGTTCTTTGTTCTTTGTTCTTTGTTCAACTAGGTGCGTACCCTCTTCCCCGCATCTCGACATGGTCAACCGCATCGCGCACTATAGGGTTTTCTCCACGATTGATTTAAAATCAGCCTACCACCAGCTCCCTAACCGCTCGGAGGATCGCCCATATACTGCCTTTGAGGCGGATGGTCACCTCTACCAGTTCCTCCGAGTCCCTTTTGGTGTTACCAATGGGGTCTCAGTTTTCCAGCGGCCCATGGATCAAATGGTGGACCACCACGGGCTACGGGCCACTTTCCCGTATCTGGATAATGTCACCATCTGCGGCCATGACCTGCAGGACCATGATGCCAACTTACAAAAATTCCTCCGTACTGCCACTCTCCTGAATTTGACATATAATGAGGCGAAGTGTGTCTTTCGAACACGCCGCCTCGCTATCCTTGAGTACGTGGTGGAAAATGGTGTCCTTGGTCCCGATCCAGCCCGTATGCATCCCCTTATGCAGCTTCCCCTCCCTACTACTCTCAAAGCACTGAGGAGATGCCTGGGCTTCTTCTCCTACTATGCCCAGTGGGTTCCCCATTATGCGGATAAAGCCCATCCACTTCACAAATTGACCTCTTTTCCCCTGGCGGAGGAGGCCCATCTGGCCTTCGACGACATCAAAGCGGACATCGCGAAGGCCGCGATGCATGCTGTGGATGAATCCATCCCATTCCAAGTGGAAAGTGATGCGTCTGACTTTGCCCTAGCCACCACCCTTAACCAAAGGGGCCGTCCGGTGGCCTTTTTTTCCCGGACCCTACAAGGCCCTGAGATTCGACACTCCTCGGTTGAGAAGGAGGCCCAGGCCATCGTGGAAGCCGTCCGGCACTGGCGCCATTATCTTGCGGGCCAACGGTTCACTTTACTTACGGACCAGCAGTCATAGAACATAGAACATAGAACATTACAGCGCAGAACAGGCCCTTCAGCCCACGATGTTGCACCGACCAGTTAAAAAAAAAAACTGTGACCCTCCAACCTAAACCAATTTCTTTTCGTCCATGAACCTATCTACGGATCTCTTAAACGCCCCCAAACTAGGCGCATTTACTACTGATGCTGGCAGGGCATTCCAATCCCTCACCACCCTCTGGGTAAAGAACCTACCCCTGACATCGGTTCTATAACTACCCCCCCTCAATTTAAAGCCATGCCCCCTCGTGCTGGATTTCTCCATCAGAGGAAAAAGGCTATCACTATCCACCCTATCTAAACCTCTAATCATCTTATATGTTTCAATAAGATCCCCTCTTAGCCGCCGCCTTTCCAGCGAAAACAATCCCAAATCCCTCAGCCTCTCCTCATAGGATCTCCCCTCCATACCAGGCAACATCCTGGTAAACCTCCTCTGCACCCTCTCCAAAGCCTCCACATCCTTCCTGTAATGTGGGGACCAGAACTGCACACAGTACTCCAAGTGCGGCCGCACCAGAGTTGTGTACAGTTGCAACATAACGCTACGACTCCTAAATTCAATCCCCCTACCAATAAACGCCAAGACACCATATGCCTTCTTAACAACCTTATCTACTTGATTCCCAACTTTCAGGGATCTATGCACACATACACCTAGATCCCTCTGCTCCTCCACACTATTCAAAGTCCTCCCGTTAGCCCTATACTCAACACATCTGTTATTCCTACCAAAGTGAATTACCTCACACTTCTCCGCATTAAACTCCATCCGCCACCTCTCGGCCCAACTTTGCAACCTGTCTAAGTCTTCCTGCAAACTACGACACCCTTCCTCACTGTCTACCACACCACCGACTTTGGTGTCATCAGCAAATTTGCTAATCCACCCAACTATACCCTCATCCAGATCATTAATAAATATTACAAACAGCAGTGGCCCCAAAACAGATCCCTGAGGTACACCACTTGTAACCGCACTCCATGATGAATATTTACTATCAACCACCACCCTCTGTTTCCTATCCGCTAGCCAATTCCTGATCCAATTTCCTAGATCACCCCCAATCCCATACATCTGCATTTTCTGCAGAAGCCTACCATGGTGAACCTTATCAAACGCCTTACTAAAATCCATATATACCACGTCCACTGCCTTGCCCCCATCCACCTCCTTGGTCACTTTCTCAAAAAACTCAATAAGGTTAGTAAGGCACGACCTACCTGCCACAAAACCATGCTGACTATTACCTATCAATTCATTACTCTCCAAATAACTATAAATCCTATCCCTTATAATTTTTTCCAACATCTTGCCGACAACAGAAGTGAGACTCACCGGTCTATAATTCCCGGGGAAGTCTCTGTTCCCCTTCTTAAACAATGGGACAACATTCGCTAACCTCCAATCTTCTGGTACTATACCAGAGGCCAACGACGACCTGAAGATCAGAGCCAGAGGCTCTGCAATCACTTCTCTTGCCTCCCAGAGAATCCTTGGATAAATCCCATCCGGACCAGGGGATTTATCTATTTTCAGACCCTCCAGAATATCCTGCACATCCTCCTTATCAACTGTAATACTGTCTATTCTACTTCCCTGCAACCCAGTGTCCTCCTCAGCTATATTCATGTCCCCTTGCGTGAACACCGAAGAGAAATATTGGTTCAATGCTTCACCAATCTCCTCCGGTTCCACACATAACTTCCCTCTGCCATCTATAACTGGCCCTAAACTTGCCCTAACCAACCTTCTGTTCTTGACATACCTATAGAACGCCTTAGGATTCTCTTTAACCCTATCCGCCAAAGTCTTCTCATGTCCCCTTTTAGCCCTTCTAAGCTCGCTCTTCAACTCCCTCTTAGCCAATCTAAAGCTTTCTAGTGCACTACCCGAGTGCTCACGTCTCATCCGAACATAAGCCTCCTTTTTCTTTTTAACCAACAAAGAAACTTTTTTGGTGCACCACGGTTCCCTAGCCCTACCAATTCCTCCTTGCCTGACAGGGACATACCTATCACAGACTCGCAGTAGCTGCTCCTTGAAAAAACTCCACATGTCGGACGTTCCCAGTCCCTGTAATCTCCTAGTCCAACCTATGTTTCCTAATTCTCTCCTAATAGCCTCATAATTACCCTTCCCCCAGCTAAAACCACTGGCCCGAGGTTCATGCCTATCCCTTTCCATCACTAAGGTGAACGTAACCGAATTGTGGTCACTATCACCAAAATGCACACCAACTTCCAAGTCTAGCACCTGGTCTGGCTCATTTCCCAGCACCAGATCCAATATAGCCTCACCTCTAGTTGGCCTGTCTACATACTGAGTCAAAAAACCTTCCTGCACGCTTTGAACAAAAACTGACCCCTCTAACGAGCTAGAGCTATAACAATTCCAGTCAATATTAGTCAAGTTAAAATCCCCCATAACAATTGCCCTATTACTTTCACTCCTAAGCAGGATTGACTCCGCAATCCTTTCCATTGCCTTTCTGTTCAACACCAGGCAGAGGGGTAAGATCAAAAATGATAAGATCTTGCGGTGGAGGATTGAGCTCTCCACCTATAGATATGATATCATGTACCGGCCAGGGAAGTTCAATGAGCCCCCAGACGTCCTGTCCCATGGAACATGTGCCAGCGCCCAACTGGTTCAGCTACAGTCTCTCCATAATGATCTCTGTCACCGGGTGTCACCAGATTTTTCCACTTTGTCAAAGCCCGTAACCTACCCTACTCCCTCGAGGAAGTCCGGTCGGTTACCAGACAATGCAGGGTCTGCGCAGAGTGCAAGCCGCAGTTCTATCGGCCAGGTAGGGTGCACCTTATAAAGGCCACTCGCGCGTTTGAGCGCCTCAGCATTGATTTTAAAGGCCCCCTCCCTTCCTCTAACCGCAATATTTATTTTCTGAATGTCATTGATGAATATTCGCATTTCCCTTTTGCCTTCCCCTGCCCGGACATGACCTTGGCTACGGTGATTCGGACCCTGAACATGCTCTTCACCCTGTTCGGTTTTCCATCCTATGTTCATAGCGACCGTGGGACCTCATTCATGAGTGACGAGCTGAGGCAGTACCTGCTCGCCAAAGGCATTGCCTCCACCCGCACCACTAACTATAACCCCAGGGGTAATGGTCAAGTAGAGCGGGAGAACGCAACTGTCTATTAGCGCTACAGTCCAGGGGCCTTCCAGTCAGCCATTGGCAAGACGTCCTCCCGGATGCACTACATTCAATTAGGTCTCTCTTGTTTTCAGCGACCAATATGACCCCTCATGAGCGGATGTTCACTTTCCCCAGAAAGTCCTCCTCGGGTACCTCGCTTCCTCACAAGAGAAGTGGAAGAACGGATATGTCAGGAGATAATGGATAGGTGCAGGAAAAATAGGGTTGTTGTAGTGGGAGACTTCAATTTCCCTGGTATAGACTGGAAATCGCTGAGAGCTGGGACTCTGAATGGGGAAGTATTTGTAAAATGCATACAGGAGGGTTCTTTGGAACAATATGTAGATAGCCCGACTGGAGAGGGGTCTATACTGGACCTAGTACTGGGGAATGAGCCCGGTCAGGTCTTCAAAGTTTCGGTAGGGGAACATGTGGCAAATAGTGACCACAATTCTGTTAGCTTTAGGATAGTGATGGAAAAGGATGAGTGGTGTCCCAAGGGTAAGGTGTTGGATTGGGGGAAGGCTAACTTTAGTGGGATTAGGCAGAAATTGGCAGCTGTTGATTGGGAGGGGCTGTTTGAGGGTAAATCCACATCTGGCATGTGGGAGTCTTTTAAGGAACAGTTGTTAGGGCTACAGGACAGGCATGTGCCTGTAAAAAAGAAGGATAGGAAGGGTAGAATTCGAGAACCGTGGATAACCAGGGAAATTGGGGGACTGGTCAAAAAGAAAAGAGAGGCGTATGGTAGGTCCAGGCAGCTAAAAACGGAGGGAGCTCTGGAGGAGTACAAAGAAAGTAGGAAAGAACTCAAACGGGGAATTAGAAGGGCAAAAAGGGGTCACTAAATGTTCTTGGCAGACAGGATTAAGGAGAATCCCAAGGCATTTTACTCATACGTTAGGAACAAAAGGGTTGTCAGGGAAAAAAATCGGACCTCTCAGGGACAAAAGTGGGGAATTATGCTTAGAGCCCAAAGAAGTAGGGGAGATCCTAAATGAATACTTTGCGTCGGTATTCACAAAGGAGAGGGATGTGTTGACTGGGAGTGTCTTGGAGGGGAGTGTTGAACCGTTGGAGAAAATCTCCATTACAAGGGAGGAAGTGTTAGGTTTGTGAGAGAATATAAAGACTGACAAATCCCCAGGGCCTGATGGAATCTATCCAAGGCTGCTCAGGGAGACAAGAGGTGAAATCGCTGGGCCTCTGACGCAAATCTTTGTCTCGTCACCGGACACAGGTGAGGTCCTAGAGGATTGGAGGATAGCTAATGTGGTCCCGTTATTTAAGAAGAGTTGGAAGGATAACCCAGGAAATTATAGGTCACGGTGAATTATGGGCGGCACGGTAGCGCAGTGGTTAGCACTGCTGCTTCACAGCTCCAGGGTCCCGGGTTCAATTCCCAGCTCGGGTCACTGTCTGTGTGGAGTTTGCACATTCTCCTCGTGTCTGCGTGGGTTTCCTCCGGGTGCTCCGGTTTCCTCCCACAGTCCAAAGATGTGCGGGTTAGGTTGATTGGCCAGGTTAAAAATTGCCCCTTAGAATCCTAAGATGCGTAGGTTAGAGGGATTAGCGGGTAAATATGTGGGGGTAGAGCCTGGGTGGGATTGTGGTCGGTGCGGACTCGATGGGCCGAATGGCCTCCTTCTGCACTGTTGGGTTTCTATGACTTCTATGATTTCTATGATAGGTCGGTGAGCTTGACGTCCGTGGTCGGGAAGTTGTTGGAGAGGATTCTTAGAGATAGAATGTATGCGCATTTAGAAAGGAATAAACTCATTAACGATAGCATGGTTTTGTGAGAGGGAGGTCATGCCTCACTAACCTGGTGGAGTTTTTTGAAGAAGTGACTCGAATGGTTTTAGAGGGAAGGGCCGTGGATGTCGACTGTATGGACTTTAGTAAAGCGTTTGACAAAGTCCCTCATGGTAGGTTGGTGCAAAAGGTTGGATCTCATGGGATAAAGAGGGAGGTGGCTAGATGGGTGGAGAACTGGCTTGGTCACAGAAGACAGAGGGTGGTAGTGGAAGGGTCTTTTTCCAGCTGGAGGCCTGTGACTCGTGGTGTTCCGCAGGGCTCTGTATTGGGACCTCTGCTGTTTGTGATTTATATAAACGATCTGGAAGAAGGTGTAACTGGGGTGATCAGTAAGTTTGCGGATGACACAAAATTGGCTGGACTTGTAGATAGTGAGGAGCATTGTCAGAGGCTACAGAAGAATATAGATAGGCTGGAAATTTGGGCAAAGAAATGGCAGATGGAGTTCAATCCTGATAAATGCGAAGTGATGCATTTTGGTAGAAATAATGAAGGGAGGAGCTATACGATAAATGGCAGAACCATAAAGGGTGTAGATATGCAGAGGGACCTGGGTGTGCAAGTCCACAGATCCTTGAAGGTGGAGAAGGTGGTGAATAAGGCATATGGCATGCTTGCCTTTATAGGACGGGGCACAGAGTATGAAAGTTGGGGTCTGATGTTGCAGTTGTATAGAAAGTTGGTTCGGCCGCATTTGGAATACTGCGCCCAGTTCTGGTCGCCACACTACCAGAAGGACGTGGAGGCTTTAGAGAGAGTACAGAGGAGGTTTACCAGGATTTTGCCTGGTATGAAAGGGCTTAGTTATGAGGAGAGATTGGGTAAACTGGGGTTGTTCTCACTGGAAAGACGGAGGATGAGGGGTGACCTAATAGAGGTGTATAAAATTATGAAAGGCAGAGAGAGGGTGAACGGTGGGAAGCTTTTTCCCAGATCGCTGGTGACGTTCACGAGGGGTCATAGGTTCAAGGTGAGGGGGAGGGAGGTTTAACATGGATATCAGAATTTTACACAGAGGGTGGTGGGGGCCTGGAATGCGCTGCCGGGCAAGGTGGTGGAGGCGGACACACTGGGAACGTTTAAGACTTATCTAGATAGCCATATGAATGGAGTGGAATGGAGGGATACAAAAGAATGGTCTCGTTTAGACCAGGGAGCGGTGCGGGCTTGGAGGGCCGAAGGGCCTGTTCCTGTGCTGTATTGTTCTTTGTTCTAGTACCATCCTATACTGCCACATACCCCTGAGGCTGTTACAGCACCGTCCTGTACTGCCCCTTACCCCGAGGCTCTTACAGCACCGTCCTGTACTACCCCTTAACTCTGAGGCTGTTAAACTACCATCCTGTAGTGCCCCTTACCCCTGAGGCTGCTACATTACAGTCCTGTACTGCCCTTTGCCAATGACACTGTTGCAGCACTGTCCTGTACTTCCCCTTACCTCTGAGACTGTTACAGCACCATCCTGTACTGCCCCTTACCTCTGAGACAGTTACAGCACCGTCCTGTACTGCTCCTTACCTCTGAGACGGTTACAGCACCATCCTGTACAGCCCCTTACCTCTGAGGTTGTAACAGCACCGTCCTGTACTGACCCTTACACTGAGGCTGTGACAGCACCATCCTGTATTACCCCTTACCTCTGAAACTGTTACAGCCCCGTCCTGTACGGCCCCTTACCTCTGAGACTGTTATAGCACCATCCTGTACTGCTCCTTACCTCTGAGACTATTACAGCACCGTCCTGTACAGCCCCTTACCTCTGAGACTGTTACAGCACCGACCTGTACAGACCCTTACCTCTGAGACTGTTACGGCACCAACCCGTACTGCCCCTTACCTCTGAGGTTGTAACAGCAACATCCAGTACTGACCCATATCCCTGAGACTGTTACAGCACCATCCTGTACTGCCCCTTACCACTGACACTGTTACAGCACTGTCCTGTACTGCCCCTTTACCCCTGAGACTGTTACAGCACCGTCCTGTACTTGCCCTTACCCCTGAGACTGTTACAGCACCGTCCTGTATTGCCCCTTACCCCTGAGGCTGTTACAGCACCGTCCTGTATTGCCCCTTACCTCTGAGGCTGTTACAGCACCATCCTGTATTGCCCCTTACCTCTGAGGCTGTTACAGCACCATCCTGTACTGACCCTTACCCCTGAGACTGTTACAGCACTGTCCTGTACTGCCCGTTACCCTGAGGCTGTTACAGCACCGTCCTGTATTGCCCCTTACCTCTGAGACTGTTACAGCACCGTCCTGTATTACCCCTTACCTCTGAGACTGTTACAGCACCATCCTGTACTGCCCCTTACCCCTGAGGCTGTTACAGCACCGTCCTGTATTGCCCCTTACCTCTGAGGCTGTTACAGCACCATCCTGTACTGACCCTTACCCCTGAGACTGTTACAGCACTGTCCTGTACTGCCCGTTACCCTGAGGCTGTTACAGCACCGTCCTGTATTGCCCCTTACCCCTGAGGCTGTTACAGTACCATCCTGTGCTGCCCCTTACCTCTGAGTCTGTTACAGCACCATCCTGTATTACCCCTTACCTCTGAGACTGTTACAGCACCATCCTGTACTGCCCCTTACCCCTGAGACTGTTACAGCACCGTCCTGTATTACCCCTTACCTCTGAGTCTGTTACAGCACCATCCTGTACTGCCCCTTACCCCTGAGACTGTTACAGCACCGTCCTGTATTACCCCTTACCTCTGAGACTGTTACAGCACCATCCTGTACTGCCCCTTACCCCTGAGGCTGTTACAGCACCGTCCTGTATTACCCCTTACCTCTGAGGCTGTTACAGCACCATCCTGTACTGCCCCTTACCTCTGAGACTGTTACAGCACCATCCTGTGCTGCCCCTTACCCCTGAGACTGTTACAGCACCGTCCTGTAGTACCCCTTACCTCTGAGTCTGTTACAGCACCATCCTGTACTGCCCCTTACCTCTGAGACTGTTACAGCACCGTCCTGTTATACCCCTTACCTCTGAGACTGTTACAGCACCATCCTGTACTGCCCTTTATCTATGAGACTGTTACAGCACCGTCCTGTACTGCCCCTTACCTCTGAGACTGTTACAGCACTGTCCTGTACAGCCCATTACCTCCGAACAAAGAACAAAGAACAATACAGCACAGGAACAAGCCCTTCGGCCCTCCAAGCCCGCGACGCTCCCTGGTCCAAACAAGACCATTCTTTTGTATCCCTCCATTCCCACTCCATTCATATGGCTGTCCAGATAAGTCTTAAATGTTCCCAGTGTGTCCGCCTCCACCACCTTGCCTGGCAGCGCATTCCAGGTCCCCTCCACCCTCTGTGTAAAATATGTCCTCTGAGGTTGTAACAGCACCATCCTGTGCTGCCCCTTACCCCTGAGACTGTTACAGCACCATCCTGTACTGCGTCTTACCCCTGAGACTGTTACAGCACCATCCTGTACTGCGTCGTACCTCTGAAACTGTTACAGCACCGTCCTGTATTGCCCCTTACCCCTGAGACTGTTACAGCACCGTCCTGTACTGCGTCTTACCTCTGAAACTGTTACAGCACCATCCTGTACTGCGTCTTACCTCTGAAACTGTTACAGCACCGTCCTGTATTGCTCCTTACCCCTGAGACAGTTACAGCACCATTCTGTATTGCCCCTTACCTCTGAGACTGTTACAGCACTGTCCTGTGCTGCCCCTTACCTCTGAGACTGTTACAGCACCATCCTGTACTGCGTCTTACCTCTGAAACTGTTACAGCACCGTCCTGTATTGCCCCTTACCTCTGAGACTGTTACAGCACCATCCTGTATTGCCCCTTACCCCTGAGACTGTTACAGCACCGTCCTGTACTGCGTCTTACCTCTGAAACTGTTACAGCACCATCCTGTACTGCGTCTTACCTCTGAAACTGTTACAGCACCGTCCTGTATTGCCCCTTACCCCTGAGACAGTTACAGCACCATTCTGTATTGCCCCTTACCTCTGAGACTGTTACAGCACTGTCCTGTGCTGCCCCTTACCTCTGAGACTGTTACAGCACCATCCTGTACTGCGTCTTACCTCTGAAACTGTTACAGCACCGTCCTGTATTGCCCCTTACCTCTGAGACTGTTACAGCACCGTCCTGTATTGCCCCTTACCTCTGAGACTGTTACAGCACCATCCTGTACTGCGTCTTACCTCTGAAACTGTTACAGCATCGTCCTGTACTGCCCCTTACCTCTGAGACTGTTACAGCACCGTCCTGTATTACCCCTTACCCCTGAGACAGTTACAGCACCATTCTGTGCTGCCCCTTACCTCTGAGACTGTTACAGCATCGTCCTGTACTGCCCCTTGCCCCGAGACTCTTAAAGCGCCGTCCTGGACTGCCCACTACTCCTGAGACTGTTACAGCACCGTCCTGTGCTGCCCCTTACCCCTGAGGCTGGTACATCACCGTCCTGTATTACCCCTTACCCCTGAGACTGTTACAGCACCGTCCTGTATTACCCCTTACCTCTGAGACAGTTACAGCACCATCCTGTACTGACCCCTTACCTCTGAGACTGTTACGGCACCAACCCGTACTGCCCCTTACCTCTGAGGTTGTAACAGCAACATCCAGTACTGACCCATATCCCTGAGACTGTTACAGCACCATCCTGTACTGCCCCTTACCACTGACACTGTTACAGCACTGTCCTGTACTGCCCGTTACCCTGAGGCTGTAACAGCAACATCCAGTACTGACCCCTTACCTCTGAGTCTGTTACAGCACCATCCTGTACTGCCCGTTACCCTGAGGCTGTTACAGCACCATCCTGTACTGCCCCTTACCCCTGAGGCTGTTACAGCACCGTCCTGTACTGCCCCTTACCTCTGAGGCTGTTACAGCACCGTCCTGTACTGCCCCTTATCTCTGAGACTGTTACAGCACCGTCTGTACTGCCCCTTACCTCTGAGACTGTTACAGCACTGTCCTGTACTGCCCCTTACCTCTGAGACTGTTACAGCACTGTCCTGTACAGCCCATTACCTCCGAACAAAGAACAAAGAACAATACAGCACAGGAACAAGCCCTTCGGCCCTCCAAGCCCATGCCGCTCCCTGGTCCAAACTAGACCATTCTTTTGTATCCCTCCATTCCCACTCCATTCATATGGCTGTCCAGATAAGTCTTAAATGTTCCCAGTGTATCCGCCTCCACCACCTTGCCTGGCAGCGCATTCCAGGTTCCCAGCACCCTCTGTGTAAAATATGTCCTCTGAGGTTTTAACAGCACCATCCTGTGCTGCCCTTTGCCCCTGAGGCTGTTACAGCACCATCCTGTACTGCGTCTTACCCCTGGGACTGTTACAGCACCATCCTGTGCTGCCCCTTACCCCTGAGACTGTTACAGCACCATCCTGTACTGCGTCTTACCCCTGAGACTGTTACAGCACCATCCTGTACTGCCCCTTGCCCCTGAGACTCTTAAAGCGCCGTCCTGGGACTGCCCACTACCCCTGAGGCTGTTGCAGCACCATCCTGTACTGCCCCTTACCTCTGAGACTGTTACAGCACCGTCCTGTACTGCCCCTTACCTCTGAGACTGTTACAGCACCGTCCTGTACTGTCCCTTACCCCTGAGGCTGTTACAGCACCATCCTGTACTGCCCCTTACCTCTGAGGCTGTTACAGCACCATCCTGTACTGCCCCTTACCCTGAGGCTGTTACAGCACCGTCCTGTACTGCCCCTTACCCCTGAGGCTGTTACAGCACCATCCTGTACTGCCCCTTACCTCTGAGGCTGTTACAGCACCATCCTGTACTGCCCCTTACCCTGAGGCTGTTACAGCACCGTCCTGTACTGCCCCTTACCCCTGAGGCTGTTACAGCACCATCCTGTACAGCCCCTTACCCCTGAGGCTGTTACATAGAACATAGAACATTACAGCGCAGAACAGGCCCTTCGGCCCACGATGTTGCACCGACCAGTTAAAAAAAAAAAAAACTGTGACCCTCCAACCTAAACCAATTTCTTTTCGTCCATGAACCTATCTACGGATCTCTTAAACGCCCCCAAACTAGGCGCATTTACTACTGATGCTGGCAGGGCATTCCAATCCCTCACCACCCTCTGGGTAAAGAACCTACCCCTGACATCGGTTCTATAACTACCCCCCCTCAATTTAAAGCCATGCCCCCTCGTGCTGGATTTCTCCATCAGAGGAAAAAGGCTATCACTATCCACCCTATCTAAACCTCTAATCATCTTATATGTTTCAATAAGATCCCCTCTTAGCCGCCGCCTTTCCAGCGAAAACAATCCCAAATCCCTCAGCCTCTCCTCATAGGATCTCCCCTCCATACCAGGCAACATCCTGGTAAACCTCCTCTGCACCCTCTCCAAAGCCTCCACATCCTTCCTGTAATGTGGGGACCAGAACTGCACACAGTACTCCAAGTGCGGCCGCACCAGAGTTGTGTACAGTTGCAACATAACGCTACGACTCCTAAATTCAATCCCCCTACCAATAAACGCCAAGACACCATATGCCTTCTTAACAACCTTATCTACTTGATTCCCAACTTTCAGGGATCTATGCACACATACACCTAGATCCCTCTGCTCCTCCACACTATTCAAAGTCCTCCCGTTAGCCCTATACTCAACACATCTGTTATTCCTACCAAAGTGAATTACCTCACACTTCTCCGCATTAAACTCCATCCGCCACCTCTCGGCCCAACTTTGCAACCTGTCTAAGTCTTCCTGCAAACTACGACACCCTTCCTCACTGTCTACCACACCACCGACTTTGGTGTCATCAGCAAATTTGCTAATCCACCCAACTATACCCTCATCCAGATCATTAATAAATATTACAAACAGCAGTGGCCCCAAAACAGATCCCTGAGGTACACCACTTGTAACCGCACTCCATGATGAATATTTACTATCAACCACCACCCTCTGTTTCCTATCCGCTAGCCAATTCCTGATCCAATTTCCTAGATCACCCCCAATCCCATACATCTGCATTTTCTGCAGAAGCCTACCATGGTGAACCTTATCAAACGCCTTACTAAAATCCATATATACCACGTCCACTGCCTTGCCCCCATCCACCTCCTTGGTCACTTTCTCAAAAAACTCAATAAGGTTAGTAAGGCACGACCTACCTGCCACAAAACCATGCTGACTATCACCTATCAATTCATTACTCTCCAAATAACTATAAATCCTATCCCTTATAATTTTTTCCAACATCTTGCCGACAACAGAAGTGAGACTCACCGGTCTATAATTCCCGGGGAAGTCTCTGTTCCCCTTCTTAAACAATGGGACAACATTCGCTAACCTCCAATCTTCTGGTACTATACCAGAGGCCAACGACGACCTGAAGATCAGAGCCAGAGGCTCTGCAATCACTTCTCTTGCCTCCCAGAGAATCCTTGGATAAATCCCATCCGGACCAGGGGATTTATCTATTTTCAGACCCTCCAGAATATCCTGCACATCCTCCTTATCAACTGTAATACTGTCTATTCTACTCCCTTGCAACCCAGTGTCCTCCTCAGCTATATTCATGTCCCCTTGCGTGAACACCATACTTTACAGCACCATACTTTACTGACCCTCACACCTGAGGCTTGTACAGCACTATCCTGTAGTACCCCTTGCCCCTGAGACTATAAAGCACCGTTCTGTACTGCCCCTTACCCCTGAGGTTGTTACAGCACCATCCTGTACTGCCCCTTACCCCTGAGGCTGTTACAGCACCATCCTGTACTGCCCCTTACCTCTGAGGCTGTTACAGCACCATCCTGTACTGCCCCTTACCCTGAGGCTGTTACAGCACCGTCCTGTATTGCCCCTTACCCCTGAGGCTGTTACAGCACCGTCCTGTATTGCCCCTTACCTCTGAGGCTGTTACAGCACCATCCTGTACTGACCCTTACCCCTGAGACTGTTACAGCACTGTCCTGTACTGCCCGTTACCCTGAGGCTGTTACAGCACCGTCCTGTATTGCCCCTTACCTCTGAGACTGTTACAGCACCATCCTGTATTGCCCCTTACCTCTGAGGCTGTTACAGCACCATCCTGTACTGACCCTTACCCCTGAGACTGTTACAGCACTGTCCTGTACTGCCCGTTACCCTGAGGCTGTTACAGCACCGTCCTGTATTGCCCCTTACCTCTGAGACTGTTACAGCACCGTCCTGTATTACCCCTTACCTCTGAGGCTGTTACAGCACCATCCTGTACTGCCCCTTACCTCTGAGACTGTTACAGCACCATCCTGTACTGCCCCTTACCTCTGAGTCTGTTACAGCACCATCCTGTACTGCCCCTTACCCCTGAGGCTGTTACAGCACCGTCCTGTACTGCCCCTTACCTCTGAGTCTGTTACAGCACCATCCTGTAGTGCCACTTACCCCTGAGGCTGTTACAGCACCGTCCTGTACTGCCCCTTACCTCTGAGACTGTTACAGCACTGTCCTGTACAGCCCATTACCTCCGAACAAAGAACAATACAGCACAGGAACAAGCCCTTCGGCCCTCCAAGCCCGCGACGCTCCCTGGTCCAAACTAGACCATTCTTTTGTATCCCTCCATTCCTACTCCATTCATATGGCTGTCCAGATAAGTCTTAAATGTTCCCAGTGTATCCGCCTCCACCACCTTGCCTGGCAGCGCATTCCAGGTCCCCTCCACCCTCTGTGTAAAATATGTCCTCTGAGGTTGTAACAGCACCATCCTGTGCTGCCCCTTGCCCCGGAGACTGTTACAGCACCGTCCTGTACTGCGTCTTACCCCTGAGACTGTTACAGCACCATCCTGTGCTGCCCCTTACCCCTGAGACTGTTACAGCACCATCCTGTACTGCGTCTTACCTCTGAGACTGTTACAGCACCGTCCTGTATTACCCCTTACCTCTGAGGTTGTAACAGCACCATTCTGTGCTGCCCCTTACCCCTGAGACTGTTACAGCACCATCCTGTACTGCGTCTTACCCCTGAGGCTGTTACAGCACCATCCTGTACTGCCCCTCACCTCTGAGACTGTTACAGCACCATCCTGTACTGCGTCTTACCCCTGAGGCTGTTACAGCACCATCCTGTACTGCCCCTTGCCCCTGAGACTCTTAAAGCGCCGTCCTGGGACTGCCCACTACCCCTGAGGCTGTTGCAGCACCATCCTGTACTGCCCCTTACCTCTGAGGCTGTTACAGCACCATCCTGTACTGCCCCTTACCCTGAGGCTGTTACAGCACCGTCCTGTACTGCCCCTTACCCCTGAGGCTGTTACAGCACCATCCTGTACTGCCCCTTACCTCTGAGGCTGTTACAGCACCATCCTGTACTGCCCCTTACCCTGAGGCTGTTACAGCACCGTCCTGTACTGCCCCTTACCCCTGAGGCTGTTACAGCACCATCCTGTACAGCCCCTTACCCCTGAGGCTGTTACAGCACCATACTTTACTGACCCTCACACCTGAGGCTTGTACAGCACTATCCTGTAGTACCCCTTGCCCCTGAGACTATAAAGCACCGTTCTGTACTGCCCCTTACCCCTGAGGTTGTTACAGCACCATCCTGTACTGCCCCTTACCCCTGAGGCTGTTACAGCACCATCCTGTACTGCCCCTTACCTCTGAGGCTGTTACAGCACCATCCTGTACTGCCCCTTACCCTGAGGCTGTTACAGCACCGTCCTGTATTGCCCCTTACCCCTGAGGCTGTTACAGCACCGTCCTGTATTGCCCCTTACCTCTGAGGCTGTTACAGCACCATCCTGTACTGACCCTTACCCCTGAGACTGTTACAGCACTGTCCTGTACTGCCCGTTACCCTGAGGCTGTTACAGCACCGTCCTGTATTGCCCCTTACCTCTGAGACTGTTACAGCACCATCCTGTATTGCCCCTTACCTCTGAGGCTGTTACAGCACCATCCTGTACTGACCCTTACCCCTGAGACTGTTACAGCACTGTCCTGTACTGCCCGTTACCCTGAGGCTGTTACAGCACCGTCCTGTATTGCCCCTTACCTCTGAGACTGTTACAGCACCGTCCTGTATTACCCCTTACCTCTGAGGCTGTTACAGCACCATCCTGTACTGCCCCTTACCTCTGAGACTGTTACAGCACCATCCTGTACTGCCCCTTACCTCTGAGTCTGTTACAGCACCATCCTGTACTGCCCCTTACCCCTGAGGCTGTTACAGCACCGTCCTGTACTGCCCCGTACCTCTGAGTCTGTTACAGCACCATCCTGTAGTGCCACTTACCCCTGAGGCTGTTACAGCACCGTCCTGTACTGCCCCTTACCTCTGAGACTGTTACAGCACTGTCCTGTACAGCCCATTACCTCCGAACAAAGAACAAAGAACAATACAGCACAGGAACAAGCCCTTCGGCCCTCCAAGCCCGCGACGCTCCCTGGTCCAAACTAGACCATTCTTTTGTATCCCTCCATTCCCACTCCATTCATATGGCTGTCCAGATAAGTCTTAAATGTTCCCAGTGTATCCGCCTCCACCACCTTGCCTGGCAGCGCATTCCAGGTCCCCTCCACCCTCTGTGTAAAATATGTCCTCTGAGGTTGTAACAGCACCATCCTGTGCTGCCCCTTACCCCTGAGACTGTTACAGCACCGTCCTGTACTGCGTCTTACCCCTGAGACTGTTACAGCACCATCCTGTGCTGCCCCTTACCCCTGAGACTGTTACAGCACCATCCTGTACTGCGTCTTACCCCTGAGACTGTTACAGCACCATCCTGTACTGCGTCTTACCTCTGAGACTGTTACAGCACCGTCCTGTATTACCCCTTACCTCTGAGGTTGTAACAGCACCATTCTGTGCTGCCCCTTACCCCTGAGACTCTTAAAGCGCCGTCCTGGACTGCCCACTACTCCTGAGACTGTTACAGCACCATCCTGTACTGCCCCTTACTCCTGAGACTCTTAAAGCGCCGTCCTGGACTGCCCACTACTCCTGAGACTGTTACAGCACCATCCTGTACTACCCCTTACCCCTGAGGCTGGTACATCACCGTCCTGTACTGCCCCTTACCTCTGAGGCTGTTACAGCACCATCCTGTACTGCCCCTTACCTCTGAGGCTGTTACAGCACCATCCTGTACTGCCCCTTACCTCTGAGGCTGTTACAGCACCATCCTGTACTGACCCTTACCCCTGAGACTGTTACAGCACCGTCCTGTATTGCCCCTTACCACTGAGGCTGTTACAGCACCGTCCTGTATTGCCCCTTACCTCTGAGGCTGTTACAGCACCATCCTGTACTGCCCCTTACCCTGAGGCTGTTACAGCACCGTCCTGTATTGCCCCTTACCCCTGAGGCTGTTACAGCACCGTCCTGTATTGCCCCTTACCTCTGAGGCTGTTACAGCACCATCCTGTACTGACCCTTACCCCTGAGACTGTTACAGCACTGTCCTGTACTGCCCGTTACCCTGAGGCTGTTACAGCACCGTCCTGTATTGCCCCTTACCTCTGAGACTGTTACAGCACCATCCTGTATTGCCCCTTACCTCTGAGGCTGTTACAGCACCATCCTGTACTGACCCTTACCCCTGAGACTGTTACAGCACTGTCCTGTACTGCCCGTTACCCTGAGGCTGTTACAGCACCGTCCTGTATTGCCCCTTACCTCTGAGACTGTTACAGCACCGTCCTGTATTACCCCTTACCTCTGAGGCTGTTACAGCACCATCCTGTACTGCCCCTTACCTCTGAGACTGTTACAGCACCATCCTGTACTGCCCCTTACCTCTGAGTCTGTTACAGCACCATCCTGTACTGCCCCTTACCCCTGAGGCTGTTACAGCACCGTCCTGTACTGCCCCTTACCTCTGAGTCTGTTACAGCACCATCCTATAGTGCCACTTACCCCTGAGGCTGTTACAGCACCATCCTGTACTGCCCCTTACCCCTGAGGCTGTTACAGCACCGTCCTGTATTGCCCCTTACCTCTGAGGCTGTTACAGCACCATCCTGTACTGTCTCTTACCCTGAGGCTGTTACAGCACCGTCCTGTACTGCCCCTTACCCCTGAGGCTGTTACAGCACCATCCTGTACTGCCCCTTACCTCTGAGGCTGTTACAGCACCATCCTGTACTGCCCCTTACCTCTGAGACTGTTACAGCACCATCCTGTACTGCCCCTTACCCCTGAGGCTGTTACAGCACCGTCCTGTACAGCCCCTTACCCCTGAGGCTGTTACAGCACCATACTTTACTGACCCTCACACCTGAGGCTTGTACAGCACTATTCTGTAGTACCCCTTGCCCCTGAGACTATAAAGCACCGTTCTGTACTGCCCCTTACCCCTGAGGTTGTTACAGCACCATCCTGTACTGCCCCTTACCCCTGAGGCTGTTACAGCACCATCCTGTACTGCCCCTTACCTCTGAGGCTGTTACAGCACCATCCTGTACTGCCACTTACCTCTGAGGCTGTTACAGCACCATCCTGTACTGACCCTTACCCCTGAGACTGTTACAGCACCGTCCTGTATTGCCCCTTACCCCTGAGGCTGTTACAGCACCGTCCTGTATTGCCCCTTACCTCTGAGGCTGTTACAGCACCATCCTGTACTGCCCCTTACCCTGAGGCTGTTACAGCACCGTCCTGTATTGCCCCTTACCCCTGAGGCTGTTACAGCACCGTCCTGTATTGCCCCTTACCTCTGAGGCTGTTACAGCACCATCCTGTACTGACCCTTACCCCTGAGACTGTTACAGCACTGTCCTGTACTGCCCGTTACCCTGAGGCTGTTACAGCACCGTCCTGTATTGCCCCTTACCTCTGAGACTGTTACAGCACCATCCTGTATTGCCCCTTACCTCTGAGGCTGTTACAGCACCATCCTGTACTGACCCTTACCCCTGAGACTGTTACAGCACTGTCCTGTACTGCCCGTTACCCTGAGGCTGTTACAGCACCGTCCTGTATTGCCCCTTACCTCTGAGACTGTTACAGCACCGTCCTGTATTACCCCTTACCTCTGAGGCTGTTACAGCACCATCCTGTACTGCCCCTTACCTCTGAGTCTGTTACAGCACCATCCTGTACTGCCCCTTACCCCTGAGGCTGTTACAGCACCGTCCTGTACTGCCCCTTACCTCTGAATCTGTTACAGCACCATCCTGTACTGCCCCTTACCTCTGAGACTGTTACAGCACCATCCTGTACTGCCCCTTACCTCTGAGACTGTTACAGCACCATCCTGTACTGCCCCTTACCTCTGAGTCTGTTACAGCACCATCCTGTACTGCCCCTTACCCCTGAGGCTGTTACAGCACCGTCCTGTACTGCCCCTTACCTCTGAGTCTGTTACAGCACCATCCTGTAGTGCCACGTACCCCTGAGGCTGTTACAGCACCGTCCTGTACTGCCCCTTACCTCTGAGACTGTTACAGCACTGTCCTGTACAGCCCATTACCTCCGAACAAAGAACAATACAGCACAGGAACAAGCCCTTCGGCCCTCCAAGCCCGCGACGCTCCCTGGTCCAAACTAGACCATTCTTTTGTATCCCTCCATTCCCACTCCATTCATATGGCTGTCCAGATAAGTCTTAAATGTTCCCAGTGTATCCGCCTCCACCACCTTGCCTGGCAGCGCATTCCAGGTCCCCACCACCCTCTGTGTAAAATATGTCCTCTGAGGTTGTAACAGCACCATCCTGTGCTGCCCCTTACCCCTGAGACTGTTACAGCACCGTCCTGTACTGCGTCTTACCCCTGAGACTGTTACAGCACCATCCTGTGCTGCCCCTTACCCCTGAGACTGTTACAGCACCATCCTGTACTGCGTCTTACCTCTGAGACTGTTACAGCACCGTCCTGTATTACCCCTTACCTCTGAGGTTGTAACAGCACCATTCTGTGCTGCCCCTTACCCCTGAGACTCTTAAAGCGCCGTCCTGGACTGCCCACTACTCCTGAGACTGTTACAGCACCATCCTGTACTGCCCCTTACTCCTGAGACTCTTAAAGCGCCGTCCTGGACTGCCCACTACTCCTGAGACTGTTACAGCACCATCCTGTACTACCCCTTACCCCTGAGGCTGGTACATCACCGTCCTGTACAGCCCTTTGCCACTGACAGTTACAGCACTGTCCTGTGCTGCCCCTTACCCCTGAGACTGTTACAGCACCGTCCTGTATTACCCCTTACCCCTGAGACTGTTACAGCACCGTCCTGTATTACCCCTTACCTCTGAGACAGTTACAGCACCATCCTGTGCTGCCCCTTACCCCTGAGACTGTTACAGCACCGTCCTGTATTACCCCTTACCCCTGAGACTGTTACAGCACCGTCCTGTATTACCCCTTACCTCTGAGACAGTTACAGCACCATCCTGTGCTGCCCCTTACCCCTGAGACTGTTACAGCACCGTCCTGTATTACCCCTTACCTCTGAGACAGTTACAGCACCATCCTGTGCTGCGTCTTACCTCTGAAACTGTTACAGCACCGTCCTGTATTACCCCTTACCCCTGAGACTGTTACAGCACCGTCCTGTATTACCCCTTACCTCTGAGACAGTTACAGCACCATCCTGTGCTGCGTCTTACCTCTGAAACTGTTACAGCACCGTCCTGTATTGCCCCTTACCTCTGAGACTGTTACAGCACCGTCCTGTATTACCCCTTACCTCTGAGACTGTTACAGCACCATCCTGTACTGCGTCTTACCTCTGAAACTGTTACAGCACCGTCCTGTATTGCCCCTTACCTCTGAGACTGTTACAGCACCGTCCTGTATTGCCCCTTACCTCTGAGACTGTTACAGCACCATCCTGTACTGCCCCTTGCCCCTGAGACTCTTAAAGCGCCGTCCTGGACTGCCCACTACCCCTGAGACTGTTACAGCACCATCCTGTACTACCCCTTACCCCTGAGGCTGTTACAGCACCGTCCTGTACAGCCCTTTGCCACTGACACTGTTACAGCACTGTCCTGTATTGCCCCTTACCCCTGAGACTGTTACAGCACCGTCCTGTACTACCCCTTACCTCTGAGACTGTTACAGCACCATACTGTACTGACCCTCACACCTGAGGCTTGTACAGCACCATCCTGTAGTACCCCTTGCCCCGAGACTATAAAGCACTGTTCTGTACTGCCCCTTACCCCTGAGACTGTTACAGCACCATCCGCTACTTCCCCTTACCCCTGAGACTGTTACAGTACTGTACTGTGCAGCCGCTTACCTCTGGGACTGTTACAGAACTGTCCTGTACTGCCCCTTACCTCTGAGACTGTTACAGTACTGTACTGTGCAGCCGCTTACCTCTGGGACTGTTACAGCACCGTCCTATACTGACCCTTACCTCTGAGAGACTGTAACAGCACTGCCCTGTACTGCCCCTTACCTCTGAGACGGTTACAGCACCATCCTGTACTGCCCCTTACCTCTGAGAGACTGTAACAGCACCATCCTGTACTGTCCCTTACCTCTGAGACTGTTACAGCACCGTCCTGTACAGCCCTTTGCCACTGACACTGTTACAGTCCCGTCCTGTACTGCCCCTTATCCCTGAGGCTGTTACAGCACCGTCCTGTACTGCCCCTTACCTCTGAGGCAGTTGCAGCACCGTCCTGTACAGCCCTTTGCCACTGACACTGTTACAGTCCCGTCCTGTACTGCCCCTTATCCCTGAGGCAGTTGCAGCACCGTCCTGTACTGCCCTTTGCCACTGACACTGTTACAGCACTGTCCTGTACTGCCCTTATCCCTGAGACTGTCACAGCACCATCCTGCACTGCCCCTTACCCCTGAGACTGTCACAGCACCATCCTGCACTGCCCGTTACCCTGAGGCTGTTACAGCACCGTCCTGTATTACCCCTTCCCTCTGGTACTGTTACAGCCCCGTCCTGTACTAAACCCTTACCTCTGAGGCTGTTACAGTACCGTCCTGTACTACCCCTTACCACTGAGACTGTTACAGCCCCATCCTGTACTACGCCTTACCTCTGAGACTGTTACAGCCCCGTCCTAGAACATAGAGAACATAGAAAGCCACAGCACAAACAGGCCCTTCGGCCCACAAGTTGCGCTGATCATATCCCTACCTCTAGGCCTATCTATAGCCCTCAATCCCATTAAATCCCATGTACTCATCCAGAAGTCTCTTAAAAGACCCCAACGAGTTTGCCTCCACCACCACCGACGTCAGCCGATTCCACTCACCCACCACCCTCTGAGTGAAAAACTTACCCCTGACATCTCCTCTGTACCTACCCCCCAGCACCTTAAACCTGTGTCCTCTCGTAGCAACCATTTCAGCCCTTGGAAATAGCCTCTGAGAGTCTACCCTATCCAGACCTCTCAACATCTTGTAAACCTCTATCAGGTCACCTCTCATCCTTCGTCTCTCCAGGGAGAAGAGACCAAGCTCCCTCAACCTATCCTCATAAGGCATGCCCCCAATCCAGGCAACATCCTTGTAAATCTCCTCTGCACCCTTTCAATGGCTTCAACATCTTTCCTGTAATGAGGTGACCAGAACTGCGCGCAGTACTCCAAGTGGGGTCTAACCAGGGTCCTATAAAGCTGCAGCATTATCTCCTGACTCCTAAACTCAATCCCTCGATTAATGAAGGCTAGTACGCCGTACGCCTTCTTGACCGCATCCTCCATCTGCGAGGCCGATTTAAGAGTCCTATGGACCCGGACCCCAAGGTCCTTCTGATCCTCTACACTGCTCAGAATGGTACCCTTCATATTATACTGCTGCTTCATCCCATTGGATCTGCCAAAATGGATCACTCCACACTTATCCGGGTTGAAGTCCATCTGCCACTTCTCCGCCCAGTCTTGCATTCTATCTATGTCTCGCTGCAACTTCTGACATCCCTCCAAACTATCCACAACACTACCTACCTTGGTGTCGTCAGCAAACTTACCAACCCATCCCTCCACTTCCTCATCCAGGTCATTTATGAAAATGACAAACAGCAAGGGTCCCAGAACAGATCCCTGGGGCACTCCACTGGTCACTGACCTCCATGCAGAGAAAGACCCCTCCACAGCCACTCTCTGCCTTCTGCAGGCAAGCCAGTTCTGGATCCACAAGGCAACAGCCCCTTGGATCCCATGCCCTCTCACTTTCTCAAGTCTTGCATGGGGGACCTTATCGAACGCCTTGCTGAAGTCCATATAGACCACATCCACCGCTCTTCCTTCGTCAATGTGTTTGGTCACATTTTCAAAGAACTCAACCAGGCTCGTAAGGCACGACCTGCCCTTGACAAAGCCGTGCTGACTACTTTTGATCATACTAAACTTCTCTAGATGATCATAAATCCTGTCTCTCAGGATCCTCTCCATCAACTTACCAACCACTGAGGTTAGACTCACCGGTCGGTAATTTCCGGGGCTGTCCCTGTTCCCTTTCTTGAATATAGGGACCACATCTGCAATCCTCCAATCCTCCGGAACCTCTCCCGTCTCCATCGACGATGCAAAGATCATCGCCAAAGGCTCCGCAATCTCCTCCCTCGCCTCCCACAGTAACCTGGGGTACATCCCATCCGGTCCCGGCGACTTACCAACCTTGATGCCATTCAATAGTTCCAACACATCCTCTTTCTTTATGTCCACATGCTCGATCCTTTCTGTCCACCGCAAACCAGCAGTACAACCACCCAGATCCCTTTCCACCGTGAATACCGAGGTAAAGTATTCATTAAGCACCTCCGCCATTTCTAACGGTTCCGCACAAACTTTTCCCCCTTCACCTTTTAAGGGTCCTATGCCTTCACATCTCATCCTGTTACTCTTGACATATTTGTAGAAAGCCTTGGGATTCTCCTTAATCTTACCCGCCAAGGTCTTCTCATGACCCCTTCTCGCTCTCCTAATTTCCTTCTTAAGCTCCTTCCTACATCCCGTATACTCCTCTAAATCCTTAACACCTCCTAGCTCTCTGAACCTTCTGTATGCCTCTCTTTTCTTATTCACCAGGTTCATCACAACCTTCGTGCACCACGGTTCCCGTACCCTACCAACACCCCCCTGTCTCATCGGAACATTGTCATGCAGAGCTCCAGACAAACATTCCTTGAAAATCCTCCACTTTCCTTCGGTACTTTTCCCCAAGAATGCCTCCTTCCAATTTACCCGTCTAATTTCCTCCCTGATGACACTGTATTTCCCTTTACTCCAGAGAAACACTTTCCTAGCCTGCCTGATCCTATCTCTTTCCAATGCTATCGTGAAGGAGATAGAATTATGATCGCTATCCCCAAGATGCTCACCCACCGAGAGATCCTCCACCTGTCCAGGTTCATTAGCCAGCACCAGATCAAGTACAGCCTCTCCTCTAGTAGGCTTATCCACATACTGTGTCAGGAAACTCTCCTGGACACACCTAACAAACTCCTCTCCATCCAAACCCCTAGCCCTAGGGATATTCCAATCTATGTTTGGGAAATTAAAATCTCCCATCACGACAACTCTGTTATTCCTACATCTCTCCAGGATCTGCTTCCCCATCTGCTCCTCAACATCTCTGTTACTATTGGGCGGCCTATAGAAAACACCCAGCAAAGTTACCGACCCCTTCCGTTCCTAACCTCCACCCACAGAGACTCCGTAGTCAATCCCTCCACGGCGTCCACCTTCTCTACAGCCGTGACACTATCCCTGATCAACAGTGCCACTCCCCCCCCTCTCTTGCCTCCCTCCCTGTCCTTCCTGAAACATCTAAAACCCGGCACCTGAAGCACCCAGTCCTGTCCCTGAGACATCCAAGTCTCCGTAATGGCCACCACATCACAATTCGAAGCAGCAATCCACGCTCTAAGCTCATCCACTTTATTCACTACACTCCTGGCATTAAAATGGACACATCTCAGACCTTCAGCCTGAGCACTTCCCTTCTCCATCACTCGTCTAACCTCCCTCTTACCCTGTCTACATTCCTTATCTATTTGCGAGCTAACCTCCTCGCTCTCAGTCCCCTCATTTCGATTCCCTCCCCCCAACCTTTCTAGTTTAAAGTCTCTCCAGTAGCCTTAGCCAACCTTCCCGCCAGGATATTGGTCCCCCTGGGATTCAAGTGCCACCCGTCTTTTTTAAACAGGTCACACCTGCCCCTAAAGACGTCCCAATGATCCAAGTACCCAAATCCTTGTCCCTTGCTCCAGTCCCTCAGCCACGCATTCATTCTCCACCGATTCCTGTTCTCACTCTCCCGCGGCACAGGCAGCAATCCCGAGATTACTACCTTTGCATTCCTCTTTCTCAGCTGTCTACCTAACTCCCTATATTCTCTTTTCATGACCCCTTCCCTCTTCCTACCTATGTCAGCAGTACCTATATGCATCACGACCTTCGGCTCCTCTCCCTCCCCCTTCAGGATTTCTGGGACTCGACCAGAGACATCCCGGACCCCTGCACCAGGGAGGCAAACCACCATCCGAGAGTCCCGTCTGTGTCCGCAAAAACGCCTATCTGACCCCCTCACCGTAGAGTCCCCAATTAGCACTACCCTCCTTTCCTTACCCTTTTGCACTACTGGGCCAGGCTCAGCTCCAGAGACACTGCCACCGCTGCTTCCCCCAGGTGGGCTGTCCACCCCAGTAGTACTCAGACAGGAGTACATATTATTAAGGGGCACATCCACCGGGGTGCTCACCATCAACCGAGCTTTCTCCTTCCTCACTGTTACCCAGTTACCCTCCTCCCGTGGTCCCGGTGTGACCACCTGCCGATAGCTCCTGTCAATGACCTCCTCACTATCCCTAACCCGGCGAAGGTCCTCGAGCTGCAATTCCAGTTCCCTAACATGGTCCCTTAGGAACCGCAGCTCAACACACCCAGCACAGATATGGTCGTCCGGGAGGCTAGGAGCCTCCAGGACCTCCCACATCCTACATTGGGAACAACATACTGGCCTCACACTCATAATTGCCCTTTTAAACACACAGGGAAAAAAAAAGTGAATGAAAATTTTAAACTTACCTTTCCTCCTCCTGTTTTCTCCAAAGCCCTGCTCTCACTGGGTCTTTTTTTTTTAGGTTAGAGGAGGAGGGAGGGTGGGATACTCTACAAGTGTAGAGTATCGGGATTCCTCTCTGTTCCAATTTATTGGGGAAAAAAAAAATCTCTCTCCCAGACCTCCCTGCGCGACCACTTCCGGGTTTAGATATTTAAAAAAAAACCCGCGAAAAAGTAAGTTAAAAAATAAAAGCGCTTACCCGCAGCACTCCGTCCTGTACTGCCCCTTACCTCTGAGACTGTTACAGCACCGACCTATACTGCCCGTTATCTATTAGACTGTTACAGCACCATCCTGTACTGCCCCTTACCTCTGAGACTGTTACAACACTGTCCTGTACAGCCCGTTACCTCTGAGGTTGTAACAGCACCATCCTGTCCTGTCCCTTTCCTCTGAGACTGTTACAACACCATCCTGGACTGACCCTTACCCCTGAGACTGTTACAGTACCATCCTCTACTGCCCCTTACCTCTGAGAGTGTTAAAGCACCATCCTGTACGGCCTCTTACCTCTGAGAGTGTTACAGCACCGTCCTGTACGGCCTCTTACCCATGCGACTGTTAAAACACCACCCTGTACTGCCCCTTACCTCTGAGGTTGTTACAGCACCATGCTGTAGTGACCCTTACCCCTGAGACTGTTACAGCACCATCCTGTACTGCCGCTTAACCCTGAGACTGTTACAGCACCGTCCTGTACTGACCCTCACCCCTGAGGCTTTTACACAACCATTCTGTACTGCCCCTTACCTCTCAGGTTTTAGAGCACTATCCTGCACTGACCCTCACACCTCAATCTTTTCCACATCCTTCCTGTAATGAGGCGACCAGAACTGAGCACAGTACTCCAAGTGGAGTCTGACGAGGGTCTTATATAGCTGCATCATTATCCCCAGACTCCTAAACTCAATTCCTCAATTGATAAAGGCCAGCACACCACACGCCTTCTTAACCACCTCCTCCACCTGCGGGGCTGATTTAAGAGTCGGATGGACCCGGACCCCAAGGTCCTTCTGATCCTCTACCGTACTAAGAGTCTTTTCCTTTATATTGTACTCCTTCATCCCATTTGACCTGCCAAAATGGACCACTACGCATTTATCTGGGTTGAAGTCCATCTGCCATTTCTCCGCCTAGTCTTGCATCCTATCTATGTCCCTCTGTAACTTCTGACATCCCTCCAGACTATCCACAACCCCACCAACCTTCGTGTCATCGGCAAACTTACCAACCCATCCCTCCGCTTCCTCATCCAGGTCATTTATGAAAATGACAAACAGCAGCAAGGGTCCCAGAACAGATCCCTGGGGCACATCACTGGTGACCGACCTCCATTTAGAAAAAGACCCATCTATACCCACTTTCTGCCTCCTTTGGGCAAGCCAGTTCTGGATCCACCGGGCAGCAGCCCCTTGGATCCCATGCCCTCTCACTTTTTCAAGAAGCCTTGCATGGGGGATCTTATCGAACGCCTTGCTAAAAACCATATAAACCACATCTACCGCCTTCCCTTCGTCAATGTGTTCAGTCACATTTTCGAAGAACTCCACAAGGCTCGTAAGGCACGATCTGCCTTTGACAAAGCGATGCTGAGTATTCTTGAGCATACTAAATCTCTCCAAATACTCATAAATCCTGTCCCTCAGGATCTTCTCCATCAGCTTACCAACCACTGAGGTTAGACTCACCGGTCGGTAATTTCCTGGGCTATCCCTGTTCCCTTTCCTGAAAATAGGAACCACATCCGCAATCCTCCAATCCTCCGGGACCTCCCCCGTCTCCATCGACGACGCAAAGATCAGCGCCAGAGGCTCTGCAATCTCTTCCCTCGCCTCCCACAGTAACCTGGGGTACATCCCATCTGGACCTGGCGACTTATCTATCTTGATGCCATTCAAAGATTCCAGCACAAACTCTTTCTTGAAGTCCACCTACTCAATCTTTTCAGTCCACCGCAAGCCCGCAGTACGTCCACCCAGGTCCTTCTCCTCTGTGAAAACCGAGGCAAAATAGTCATTAAGCACCTCTGCCATTTCTACTGGTTCCGTACAGACTTTCCCGCCTTCACCTTTTATAGGCCGTATTCCTTCACGTCTCATCCTTTTACTCTTCACATATTTATAGAACGCCTTAGGGGTTTCCTTAATCCTACCTGCCAAGGCCTTCTCGTGACCCCTTCTGGCTCTCTTAATTTCCTTCTTTAGTCCCTTCCTGCAAGCCGTATACTCATCTAGATCCCTATCTTCGCTAAGCTCTCTGAACCTTTTGTACGCTTTCCTTTTCTTCTCGACTAGGTCCCGCACAGCTTTCGTGCACCACGGTTCCTTTAACCTACCAACTCCTCCCTGTCTGCTCGGAACGTTGTCCTGTAGAACGCTAGACAAACATTCCTTGAAAAACTGCCACCTCTCTTCAGTACATTTCCCCGAGAATACCTCCATTCAATTCACTCCTCTAATTTGCTGCCTTATGTCTTTATATTTCCCCTTACTCCATATAAACGCTTTCCGAGCTTGCCTGATCCTCTCTTTTTCCAATGCAAGCATAAAGGAGATAGAGTTATGATCGCTATCCCCAAGATGCTCCCCCACTGAGAGATCTGACACCTGTCCAGGTTCATTGGTCAGTATCAGATCAAGTACAGCCTCTCCACTTGTCGGCTTATCCACATGCTGTGTCAGGAAACCCTCCTGAACACGCCTAACGAACTCCTCCCCATCCAATCCCCTTACCCTCGGGATATTCCAATCTATGTTTGGGAAATTAAAGTCTCCCATCACAACAACTCTGCTATTACTGCATCTCTCCAGGATCTGTTTCCCTATCCGCTCCTCCACCTCCCTGTTACTATTGGGCGGCCTATAGAAAACTCCCAGCAAAGTGATCGACCCCTTCCCACTCCGAACTTCCACCCACAGAGACTCGATAGACAATCCCTCCACAGCATACACCTTCTCTACAGCTGTGACACTATCCCCGATCAGCAGTGCCACTCCACCCCCTCTCTTGCCTCCCTCCCTGTCCTTCCTGAAACATCTGAATCCCGGCACCTGGAGTATCCAGTCCTGTCCCTGAGACATCCAAGTCTCCGTAATGGCCACCACATCACACTTCCAGGCATCGATCCACGCTCTGAGCTTATCCCCTTTATTCACTATACTCCTGGCATTAAAGTAAACACATCTCAATCCTTTGGTCTGAACTCTCCCCTTCTCTATCCCCCATCCATCCTCCCTCTTGCACTGTTTATAACCCTTCTCGGTTTGCGAGCTAACTTCCTCGCTCCCAGTCACCTCGTCTCGATCCCCTCCCCCCAACCTATCTAGTTTAAACTCTCCCCAGTAGCCTTAGCCAACCTTCCCGCCAGGATATTGGTCCCCCTGGGATTCAAGTGCCACCCATTTTGTGTGTACAGGTCACACCTGCCCCTAAAGAGGTCCCAATGGTCCAGGAACCTGAATTCCTGCCCCCTGCACCACTCCCTCAGCCACACATTCATCCCGCACTTCACTCCATTCCTGCCCTCACTCTCCCGTGGCACAGGCAGCAATCCTGAGATTACTACCTTTGCTTTCCTCCTTCTCAGCTGTCTCCCTAATTCCCTATACTCTCTTTTCATGACCCCCTTCCCCCTTTCTTCCCACATCAGCGGTATCAATATGTACCGCTACCTCTGGCTCCTCTCCCTCCCCCCTCAGGATTTCTGGGAATTGACCAGCGACATCCTGGATCCTGGCCCCAGGGAGGCAGACCACCATCCAAGACTCCCGCCTGCCTCCGCAAAAACGCCTGTCCGACCCCCTTACTGTCGAGTCCCCGATTAACACTGCCTTCCTCCTCTTTTCCTTAGCCCTCTGGGTTACAGGGCCGGACTCCACTCCGGAGACATGGCCACTGCTGCTTCCCCCAGGCGGGCTTTCCCCCCAACAGTACTCAGGCAGGAATACAGATGTACCCCAGGTTACTGTGGGAGGCGAGGGAAGAGATTGCAGAGGTTGGAGGGATGTCAGAAGCTGCAGCGTGACATAGATAGGATGCAAGACTGGGTGGAGAAGTGGCAGATTGACTTCAGTCCGGATAAATGTGTAGTGGTCCATTTTGGCAGGTCAAATGGGATGAAGGAGTATAATATCAAGGGTAAGACTCTTAGCAGTGTAGAGGATCAGAAGGACCTTGGGGTCCGGATCCATAGGACTCTTAAATTGGCCTTGCAGGTCGAGGAGGTGGTTAAGAAGGTGTATGGTGTGCTGGCCTTCATCAATCGAGGGATTGAGTTTCGGAGTCGGGAGATAATGATGCAGCTTTATAAGACCCTCGTCAGACCCCACTTAAAGTACTGTGCTCAGTTCTGGTCACCTCATTACAGGAGGGATGTGGAAATTATTGAAAGGTTGCAGGGAAGATTTACAAGGACGTTTCCTGGATTGGTTGGCATGCCTTATGAGGATAGGTTGAGGGAGCTCGGTCTTTTCTCCTTGGAGAGACGAAGAATGAGAGGTGACCTGATAGAGGTGTACAAGATGTTGAGAGGTATAGATTGGGTGGATTTTCGGAGGCTTTTTCTCAGGGCTGAAATGGCTGCTACAAGAGGACACAGGTTTAAGGTGCTGGGGAGTAGGTACAGAGGGGATGTCAGGGGTAAGTTTTTCACTCAGAGGGTGGTGGGTGAGTGGAATCGGCTGCTGTCAGTGGTGGTGGAGGCAAACTCGATAGGGTCTTTTAAGAGACTTCTGGATGGGTACATGGAACTTAATAGGATTGAGGGTTATAGGTAAGCCTATATATAAGCCTAGGTAGGTCGAGACATGACCGGCGCAACTTGAGGGCCGAAGGGCCTGTTTGTGCTGTATTTTTTCTATGTTCTGTGTTCAAATTAAAAAATGCAGAGAAAACATCTCAACCCATTCAAACCTGGCAGTACCTGTGTAATGATGTGGAAGGGCCAAATGGCCTCCTCCTGCTCCTATCTTAAATGTTTCTATGTTTAACACTCCCTACAATTTCGAGGGGTGCGATCATGTTACCATTCGTCCTCGTCAGTTCCTACTAAGTCCTAATGTACTAATGGCATTCTAATCAGTATTCTGTAACTTGATTTTGTGTCTCTGTATGCCCTGTTTGAGGCTGGACTTGCAGAATCTCACTGGCTGTCCTGTCTGGAGACAATACACATCTCTTTAACCTGTGCTTAATGCTCCCTCCACTCACATTGTCTGTATCTTTAAGACCTGGTTGGCTGTAGAGATTCGCATTCTAATCAGTATTCTGTAACTTGATTTTGTGTCTCTGTGCCCTGTTTGAGAGCAGATATCCACTCCATCTGACGAAGGAGCAGCGCTCCAAAAGCTAATGGCATTTGCGACCAAATAAACCTGTTGGACTTTAATAAAACTCTTACTGCGAGGACCTGTGTAAACCATTAGAGTGCGCCAGAGCATTAGAGAACACAAACCATGGTTAAAATCCAAAACATGCAGCTGTTACCAAGTAAGAAGTCTCACAGCACCGGGTTAAAGTCCAACAGGTTTATTTGGCAGCACAAGCTTTTGGAGCATTGCTCATTCTTCAGGTGAGTGAGGAGTTGTGTTCCCAAACACGTCATATAAAGACACAAACTCAATTACAAGATAATGGTTGGAATGCGAGTCATAGAATCATAGAAACCCTACAGTGCATAAAGAGGCCAGCTGGCCCATCGCGTCAGCAACAACCACAATCCCACCCAGGCCCTACCCCCATATCCCTACACGTTTACCCACTAATCCCTCTAACCTACGCATCTCAGGACACTAAGGGGCACTTTTAGCATGGCCAATCAACCTAACCCGCACATCTTGGGACTGTGGGAGGAAACCGGTGCACCCGGAGGAAACCCACGCAGACACGAGGAGAATGTGCAAACTCCACACAGACAGTGACCCAATCCAGGAATTGAACCCAGGTCCCTGGAGCTGTGAAGCAGCAGTGCTAACCACTGCGCTACCGTGCCGAGTCTTTAAGGGTAATGAAGTCTTTACAGGTACAGACAATGTGAGTGGAGAGAGGGTTAGGCACAGGTTAAAGAGATGTGTATTGTCTCCAGTCAGGACAGTTAGTGAAATTTTGCAAACCCAGGCAAGTCGTGGAGGTTACAGATACTGTGGCATGAACCCAAGATCCCAGTTGAGGCCGTCCTCACGTGTGCAGAACTTGGCTATCAGTTTCTGCTCAGCGATTCTGCGCTGTCGTGTGTCGTGAAGGCCGCCTTGGAGAACGCTTACCCGAAGATCAGAGGCTGAATGCCCATGACTGCTGAAGTGTTCCCTGACAGGAAGAGAACACTCCTGCCTGGCGATTGTTGAGCAGTGTTCATTCATCCGTTGTAGCGTCTGCATGGTTTCCCCAATGTACCATGCCTCGGGACATCCTTTCCTGCAGCGTATCAGGTAGACAACGTTGGCCGAGTTACAAGAGTATGTACCGTGTACCTGGTAGATGGTGTTCTCACGTGAGATGATGGCATCCGTGTCAATGATCCAGCACGTCTTGCAGAGGTTGCTGTTGCAGGGTTATGTGGTGTCGTGGTCACTGTTCTCCTGAAGGCTGGGTAGTTTGCTGCGGACAATGGTCTGTTTGAGGTTGCACGGTTATTTGAAGGCAAGAAGTGGGGGTGTGGGGATGGCCTTGGCGAGACGTTCGATTTTGTCAATGACATGTTGAAGGCTCCAGAGAAGATGTCGTAGCTTCTCCGTTCCGCGACGAAGGGTACTCTGTCCACCGTGTCTCGTGTTTGTCTTAGAACATAGAAAAGAACATAGAAAAGCGCAGCACAAACAGGTTCTTCGGCCCACAAGTTGCGCCGACATGTCCCGACTGACTAGGCTTACCTATAACGCTCTATCTTACTAACTTCCATGAACTTATCCAAAAGTCTCTTAAAAGACCGTATCGAATCCGCCTCCACCACCACTACCGGCAGCCGATTCCACGCACCCACCACCCTCTGAGTGAAAAACTTCATAGAATCATCATAGAAACCCTACAGTGCAGAAGGAGGCCATTCGGCCCATCGAGTCTGCACCGACCACAATCCCACCCAGGCCCTACCCCCACATATTTACCTGCTAATCCCTCTAACCTACGCATCTCAGGACTCTAAGGGGCAATTTTTTTTTAACCTGGCCAATCAACCTAACCCGCACATCTTTGGACTGTGGGAGGAAACCGGAGCACCCGGAGGAAACCCACGCAGACACGAGGAGAATATGCAAACTCCACACAGACAGTGACCCGAGCCGGGAATCGAACCCAGGACCCTGGAGCTGTGAAGCAGCAGTGCTAACCACTGTGCTACCGTGCCGCCCCGAACATCTCCTCTGTACCTACTCCCCAGCACCCTAAACCTGTGACCACTTGTGGCAACCATTTCAGCCCTCGGTAAAAGCCTCCGAGAATCCACTCTCTCAAGACCTCTCAACATCTTATACACCTCTATCAGGTCACCTCTCATCCTTCACCTCTCCAAGGAGAAAAGACCAAGCTCTCTCAACCTATCCTCATAAGGCATGCCACCTAATCCCGGCAACATCCTTGTAAATCTCCTCTGCACCCGTTCTATGGCTTCCACATCCTTTCTGTAATGAGGCGACCGGAACTGGGCACAGTACTCCAGGTGGGGTCTGACCAGGGTCCTATACAGCTGCAGCATTATCTCCTGATTTCTAAACTCAATTCCTCTATTGATGAAGGTCAGCATTCCATACGCCTTCTTAACCACAGCCTCTACCTGCGACGCTGCTTTGAGCGTCCTATGAATCTGGACTCCAAGATCCTTCTGATCTTCCACACTGCCAAGCGTCTTATCCTTAATATTATATTCTTTCATCCTATTCGACCTGCCAAAATGAACCACCACACACTTATCTGGGTTGAAGTCCATCTGCCACTTCTCCGCCCAGTCTTGCATCTTATCTATGTCTCGTTGCAACTGCTGACATCACTTTACACTATTCACAACACCACCAACATTTGTGTCATCAGCAAACTTGCCAACCCATCCTTCCACTTCCTCATCCAGGTGATTTATAAAAATCACAAAAAGCAAGGGTTCCAGAACAGATCCTTGGGGCACTCCACTGGTGACCGACCTCCATGCTGAAAAAGACCCATCTACAACCACTCTTTGCCTTCTCTGGGCAAGCCAGTTCTGAATCCACAAAGCAATGTATCCCATGCCCCTTCGCTTTCTCAATAAGCCTTGCATGGGGCACCTTTTCAAATGCGTTGCTGAAATCCATATAAACTACATCTACCACTCTTCCCTCGTCTATGTGTCAAGTTACATCTTCAAAATATTCAATTAGGCTCGTAAGGCATGATCTGCCTTGGACAAAGCCGTGCTGGCTATTTCTGATCATACTATTCCTCTCCAGATATTCATAAATCCTGCCTCTCAGGATTTTCTCCATCAACTTACCAACCACTGAGGTTAGACTCACTGGTCTATAATTTCCTGGGCTATCTTTTCTCCCTTTCTTGAATAACGGAACCACATCCGCAATCCTCCGGAACCTCTCCCGTATCCATTGATGATGCAAAGATCATCGCCAGAGGCTCAGCAATCTCTTCCCTCGCCTCCCACAGTAACCTGGGGGACATCCCATCTGGTCCCGGCGATTTATCTAACTTGATGCTTTTCAAAAGCTCCAACACATCCTCTTTCCTAATGTCCACATGCTCAATCTTCTCAGTCCACTGCAAGTCTGCACTGCAACTACCAAGATCCCTTTGCACTGTGAATACTGAACTAAAGTATTCATTGAGCACCTCTGCTATTTCTACCGGTTCTATACAGACTTTCACACTGTCAGTGATAAAAACGGTTGACAACGGAAGGGCCGTGGATGTCGTCTATATGGATTTCAGTAAGGAATTTGACAAAGTCCTTCATGGCAGGTTGGTTAAGAAGGTTAAGGCTCATGGGATACAAGGAGAGGTGGCTAGATGGGTAGAGAACTGGCTTGGCCACAGGAGACAGAGGGTAGCAGTCGAAGGATCTTTTTCCGGCTGGAGGTCTGTGACCACTGGTGTTCCACAGGGCTCTGTACTGGGACCTCTGCTATTTGTGATATATACAAATGATTTGGAAGAAGGTGTAACTGGTGTTATCAGCAAGTTTGCGGATGACAGAAAGATGGCTGGACTTGCAGATAGTGATGAACATTGTCGGACAATACAGCAGGATATAGACAGGCTGGAAAATTGGGCAGAGAAATGGCAGATGGAGTTTAATCCGGATAAATGCGAAGTGATGCATTTTGGAAGAACTAATGTAGGGGGGAGTTATACAATAAATGGCAGAGCCATCAAGAGTATAGAAACACAGAGGGACCTTGGTGTGCAAGTCCACAAATCCTTGAGATGGCGAAGATGGTGAAGAAGGCATATGGTATGCTTGCCTTTATAGGACGGGGTATAGAGTATAAAAGCTGGAGTCTGATGTTGCAGCTGTATAGAACGCTGGTTAGGCCACATTTGGAGTACTGCGTCCAGTTCTGATCGCTGCACTACTCGAAGGACGTGGAGGCTTTAGAGAGAGTGCAGAGAAGGTTTACCAGGATGTTGCCTGGTATGGAGGGTCTTAGCGATGAGGAGAGATTGGGTAAACTGGGCTTGTTCTCCCTGGAAAGACGGAGAATGAGGGGAGACCAATTAGAGGTGTACAAAATTATGAAGGGTATAGATAGGGTGAACAGTGGGAAGCTTTTTCCCAGGTTGGAGGTGACGATTACGAGGGGTCATGGGCTCAAGTTGAGAGGGGCGAGGTATAACTCAGATATCAGAGGGACATTTTTTACACAGAGAGTGGTGGGGGCCTGGAATGCACTGCCAAGTAGGGTGGTGGAGGCAGACACGCTGGCATCGTTTAAGACTTACCTGGATAGTCACATGAGCATTCTGGGAATGGAGGGATACAAACGAATGGTCTAGTTGGACCAATGAGTGGCACAGGCTTGGTGGGCCGAAGGTCCTGTTTCCTGTGCTGTATTGTTCTTTGTTCTCTGTCACATTTGATAGGTCCTACTCCTTCACATCTTATCTTCTGGCTCTTAACATACTTGTATAATGCCTTGGGGTTTTCCTTTATCCTGTCTGCCAAGGCCTTCTCATGACCCCTTCTTGCTCTTCTAATTTCCCTCTTAAGTTCCTTCCTACTAGTCATATACTCTTCTAGATTTGTAACATTACCTAGCTCCCTGAACCTTTTGTAGGCTTTTCTTTTCTTCTTGACTAAGTTCGTTTACAGCTTTCTATTCTATTCTATTCTTTCATGGTTTCTGTAACCTACCATAACTCCCCTGTCTCATTGTAATGTTGCTGTGCAGAGCTCCAGACAAATCCTCCTTGAAAATTTGCCACTTTTCTTCTGTACATTTCCCTGAGAAAACCTCCTTCCAATTTATGCCTCTAATTTCCTGCCCAATAGCCTCATAATTGCCCTTACTCCAAATAAACACTTTCTTAGCTTGACTGATCCTATCTCTCTCCAATGCTAATGTAAAGGAGATAGAGTTATGATCACTATCCCCAAAATGCTCTCCCACTGAGAGATCTGACACCTGCCCAGGTTCATTCCCTAATACCAAATCAGGTATAGCCTCTCCTCTTGTAGTCTTATCCACATACTGTGTCAGGAAGCCCTCCTGAACACACCTAACAAACTCCTCCCCATCTAAACCCCTTACCCTCGGGATATTCCAATCGATATTTGGGAAATGAAAATCTCCCATCACGACTACTCTGTTATTATCACATCTCTCCAGGATCTGCTTCCCAATCTGTTCCTCCACATCAAGAGAGGATGGCACCTGTACGGATAGGATGGGTTACACCTTAACTGGAAGGGCACAAATATCCTGGCTGGGAGTTTTCCGAGAGTGTTTCGGCAGGGTTTAAACTAGTGTGGCAGGGGGGTGGGGATCAAAACAGTAGGTCAGTAAGTACTGAGGCTGGGGTCAAACTGAGGGCCAGGGCAAGGTTAGCTAAGAAGAAGAGCATTCTGGAGCAGGATGACCTGAGTGGGCCTGGAGGTCTGGAGTGCATCTGCTTCGATGCGAGGAGCGTAACGGATAAGACAGACGAACTTAGGGCCTTAATGCTTACGCGGACTTTGGATGTGGTTGTAGTGACAGAGACATGGTTAAAAGAAGGACAGGACTGGCAGCTGAATATTCCGGGGTATAAGTGTTTTAGGCGAGACAGAGGAGGGGCTAAAAAAGGTGGGGGAGTAGCGATATTAGTTAGGGAGCTTATTACAGCGGTGCACAAGGTGGACAATTTAGAGGGGTCATGTAATGAGTCGCTGTGGGTGGAGCTCAGAAACAGGAAAGGTGCAATCACTATGCTGGGGGTATACTACAGGCCACCCAACAGCCGACGGGAAGTGGAGGAACGGATATGTCAGGAGATTCTGGATATTTTTATGAAGATGTGACTAGGGCGGTTGATGGAGGAGAACCGGTGGATGCGGTGTTTTTGGATTTCCAAAAGGCGTTTGATAAGGTGCCCCATAAAAGGCTGCTGAAGAAGATTAGGGCACACGGAGTTGGGGGTAGTGTGTTAAAGTGGATTGGGGACTGGCTATCCGACAGGAAGCAAAGAATCGGAATAAATGGGTGTTTTTCCGGTTGGAGGAAGGTAACTAGTGGCGTGCCGCAGGGATCGGTACTCGGGCCGCAACTATTTACCATTTATATAGATGATCTGGAGGAGGGGACGGAGTGTAGGGTAACGAAGTTTGCAGACGACACAAAGATAAGTGGAAAAGTGAATCGTGTGGAGGACGGAGAAGATCTGCAGAGAGATTTGGACAGGCTGAGTGAGTGGGCGAGGATATGGCAAATGGAGTATAACGTTGAGAAATGCGAGGTTATACACTTTGGAGGAAATAATAACAAATGGGATTACTATCTCAATGGAAACAAATTAAAACATGCTACCGTGCAAAGGGACCTGGGGGTCCTTGTGCATGAGACGCAAAAGCCCAGTCTGCAGGTACAACAGGTGATCAAGAAGGCAAATGGGATGTTGGCCTATATTGCGAGGGGGATAGAATATAAAAGCAGGGATGTCTTGATGCACCTGTACAGGGCATTGGTGAGGCCGCAGCTGGAATACTGTGTGCAGTATTGGTCCCCTTATATGAGGAAGGATATATTGGCATTGGAGGGAGTGCAGAGAAGGTTCACCAGGTTGATACCGGAGATGAGGGGTTTGGATTATGAGGAGAGGCTGAGGAGATTGGGTTTGTACTCGTTGGAGTTTAGAAGGATGAGGGGGGATCTTATGGAGACTTATAAGATAATGCGGGGGCTGGATAGGGTGGAGGCGGAGAGATTCTTTCCACTTAGTAAGGAAGTTAAAACTAGTGGACACAGCCTCAAAATAAAGGGGGGTCGGTTTAGGACAGAGTTGAGGAGGAACTTCTTCTCCCAGAGGGTGGTGAATCTCTGGAATTCTCTGCCCACTGAGGTGGTGGAGGCTACCTCGCTGAATATGTTTAAAGCGCGGATGGATGGATTCCTGATCGGTAAGGGAATTAAGGGTTATGGGGATCAGGCGGGTAAGTGGTACTGATCCACGTCAGATCAGCCATGATCTTATTGAACGGCGGGGCAGGCTCGAGGGGCTGGATGGCCTACTCCTGCTCCTATTTCTTATGTTCTTATGTTCTTATATGTGCAGAAAAAATAGGGTTGTTGAACCATAGAAAATTACAGCTCAGAAACAGGCCTTTTGGCCCTTCTTGTCTGTGCCGAATCATTTTTTGCCGAGTCCCACTGACCTGCACTTGGACCATATCCCTCCACACCCCTCTCATCCATGAACCCGTCCAAGTTTTTCTTAAATGTTAAAAGTGACCCCGCATTTACCACTTTATCCGGCAGCTCATTCCACACTCCCACCACTCTCTGCGTGAAGAAGCCCCCCCTAATATTCCCTTTAAACTTTTCTCCTTTCACCCTTAACCCATGCCTTCTGGTTTTTTTCTCCCCTAGCCTCAGCGGAAAAAGCCTGCTTGCATTCGCTCTATCTATACCCATCAAAATCTTATACACCTCCATCAAATCTCCCCTCAATCTTCTACGCTCCAGGGAATAAAGTCCCAACCTATTCAATCTCTCTCTGTAACTCAGCTTCTCAAGTCCCGGCAACATCTTTGTGAACCTTCTCTGCACTCTGTCAACTTTATTTACATCCTTCCTGTAACTAGGTGACCAAAACTGTACACAATACTCCAAATTCGGCCTCACCAATGCCTTATATAACCTTACCATAACACTCCAACTTTTATAATCGATACTCCGATTTATAAAGGCCAATGTACCAAAGGCACTCTTTACGACCCTATCCACCTGTAACGTCACTTTTAGGGAATTCTGTACCTGTATTCCCAGATCCCTCTGTTCAACTGCACACTTCAGAGTCCTACCATTTACCCTGTACGTTCTTCTTTGGTTTGTCCTTCCAAAGTGCAATATCTCACACTTGTCTGCGTTAAATTCCATTTGCCATTTTTCAGCCCATTTTTCTAGTTGGTCCAAATCCCTCTGCAAGCTTTGAAAACCTTCCTCACTGTCCACTACACCTCCAATCTTTGTATCATCAGCAAACTTGCTGATCCAATTTACCACATTATCATCCAGATCATTGATATAGATGACAAACAACAATGGACCCAACACCGATCCCTGCGGCACACCACTAGTCACAGGCCTCCACTCAGAGAAGCAATCCTCCACAGCCACTCTCTGGCTTCTTCCATTGAGCAGGTGTCTAATCCAATTTACTACCTCCCCATGTATACCTAGCGACTGAACCTTCCTAACTAACCTCCCATGAGGGACCTTGTCAAAGGCCTTGCTGAACTCCAGGTAGACAACATCCACCGCCTTCCCTTCATCCACCTTCCTGGTAACCTCCTCGAAAAACTCTAATAGATTGGTCAAACATGACCTACCACGCATAAAGCCATGTTGACTCTCCCTCATAAGTCCCTGTCTATCCAAATATTGGTAGATCCTATCCCTTATCACACCTTCCAATAACTTGCCCACCACCGACGTCAAACTTACTGGCCTATAATTTCCCGCATTTCTTTTGGAACCTTTTTCAAACAACGGAACAACATGATCCACCCTCCAATCATCCGGCACCTCCCCCGTGAATACTGACATTTTAAATGTGTCTGCCAGGGCCCCTGCAAGTTCAACACTAGCTTCCCTCAAGGCCCGTGGGAATATCCTGTCCGGTCCTGGGGATTTATCCACTCTGATTTGCCTCAAGACAGCGAGCACCTCCTCCCCTTTAATCTGTAAAGGTTCCATGACCTCCCTACCTGTTTGCCCTATTTCCATAGACTCCATGCCCGTTTCCTCAGTAAATACGGATGCAAAAAAACCATTTAGTATCTCCCCCAGATAGAAGGAGTTGAAGTGGGACTCTTCAATTTCCCTGGTATAGACTGGAAAGTGCTTAGGGCTGGGGGTCTGGATGGGGAGGAATTTGTAAAATGCGTACTGGAAGGTTCTTTGGAACAGTATGTAGATAGCCCAACTAGAGAGGGGGCTATACTGGATCCAGTTCTGGGAAATGAGCCTGGTCAGGTCGTCAAAGTTTCGGTAGGGGAACATGTGGCAAATAGTGACCACAACTCTGTTAACTTTAGGATAGTAATGGACAAGGACGAGTGTTGTCCTAAGGGTCGGGTGCTAAATTGGGGGAAGGCTAACTATAGCCGGATTAGGCAGGAATTGGTGGCCGTTGATTGGGAGAGGCTGTTCGGGGGTAAGTCCACGTCTGGCATGTGGGAGTCTTTTAAGGAACAGTTGATAAGGCTGCAGGACAGGCATGTGCCTGTAAAAAGGAAAGATAGGAAAGGTAGGATTCGAGAGCCGTGGATAACCAGGGTGGTAAATCTCTGGAATTCTCTGCCCACTGAGGTGAATATGTTTAAAGCGCGGATGGATGGATTCCTGATCGGTAAGGGAATTAAGGGTTATGGGGATCAGGCGGGTAAGTGGTACTGATCCACGTCTGATCAGCCATGATCTTATTGAATGGCGGGGCAGGCTCGAGGGGCTAGATGGCCTACTCCTGCTCCTATTTCTTATGTTCTTAAATTGAGGATCTGATCAAAAAGAAAAGAGAGCCGTATGTTAGGTCCAGGCAACTGAAAACAGATGGAGCTCTGGAGGAATACAGAGAGAGTAGGAAAGAACTCAAACGGGGAGTTAGAAGGGCAAAAAGAGGTCACGATATGTTCTTGGCAGACAGGATTAAGGAGAATCCTAAGGCATTTTATTCATATGTTAGGAACAAAAGAGTTGTCAGGGAAAAAGTCGGACCTCTCAGGGACAAAGGAGGGGAATTATGCTTAGAACCCAAGGGAATAGGGGAGATCCTAAATGAATACTTTGCATCGGTATTCACAAAGGAGAGGGACTTGTTGACTGGGAGTGTCTCAGAAGGAGGTGTTGACCCGTTAGAGAGAATCTCCATTACAAGGGAGGAAGCGTTTGGTTTTTTAGGTAGCATTAAAACTGACAAATCCCCAGGGCCTGATGGCATCTATCCTAGACTGCTCAGGGAGGCAAGAGATGTAATTGCTGGGCCTCTGATGGAAATCTTTGTCTCTTCATTGGACACAGGTGAGGTCCCTGAGGATTGGAGGATAGCGAATGTGGTACTGTTATTTAAGAAGGGTAGCAGGGATAACCCGGGAAATTATAGGCCAATGAGCTTGACGTCCGTGGTAGGGATGTTGTTGGAGAGGATTCTTACAGCAGGATGTATGCGCATTTAGAACGGAACAATCTCATTCGTGACAGACAGCATTGTTTTGTAAGAGGGAGGTTGTGCCTTGCAAATTTGGTGGAGTTTTTTGAGGAAGTGACAAAAACGGTTGACGAAGGAAGGGCCGTGGATGTCGTCTGTATGGATTTCAGTCAGGCATTTGACAAAGTCCCTCATGGCAGGTTGGTTAAGAAGGTTAAGGCTCATGGGATACAAGGAGAGGTGGCTAGATGGGTAGAAAACTGGCTTGGCCACAGGAGACAGAGGGTAGCAGTCGAAGGGTCTTTTTCCGGCTGGAGGTCTGTGATCACTGGTGTTCCGCAGGGCTCTGTACTGGGACCTCTGCTATTTGTGATATATATAAATGATTTGGAAGAAGGTGTAACCAGTGTTATCAGCAAGTTTGCGGATGACACGAAGGTGGCTGGACTTGCGGATAGTGATGAACATTGTCTGACAATACAGCAGGATATAGATAGGCTGGAAAATTGGGCGGAGAAATGGCAGATGGAATTTAATCCAGATAAATGCAAAGTGATGCATTTTGGAAAAACTAATGTAGGGGGGAGTTATACAATAAATGGCAGAGTCATCAGGAGTATAGAAACACAGAGGGACCTAGGTGTACAAGTCCACAAATCCTTGAAGGTGGCAACACAGGTGGAGAAGGTGGTGAAGAAGGCATATGGTATGCTTGCCTTTATAGGACGGGGTATAGAGTATAAAAGCTGGAGTCTGATGTTGCAGCTGTATAGAATGCTAGTTAGGCCATATTTGGAGTACTGCGTCCAGTTCTGGTCGCCGCACTACCAGAAGGACGTGGAGGCTTTAGAGAGAGTGCAGAGAAGGTTTACCAGGATGTTGCCTGGTATGGAGGGTCTTAGCTATGAGGAGAGATTGGGTAAACTGGGCTTGTTCTCCCTGGAAAGACGGAGATTGAGGGGAGACCTAATAGAGGTGTACCAAATTATGAAGGGTATAGATAGGGTGAACAGTGGGAAGCTTTTTCCCAGGTCGGAGGTGACGATCACAAGGGGTCACGGGCTCAAAGTGAGAGGGGCGAGGTATAACTCAGGTATCAGAGGGACGTTTTTTTACACAGAGTGGTGGGATCCTGGAATGCGCTGCCAAGTAGGGTGGTGGAGGCAGACACGCTGGCATCGTTTAAGACTTACCTGGATAGTCACATGAGCAGTCTGGGAATGGAGGGATACAAACCAATGGTCTAGTTGGTCCAATGAGCGACATAGGCTTGGAGGGCCGAAGGGCCTGTTTCCTGTGCTGTATTGTTCTTTCTTCGGTCTTTCTGTCTTATCCCTGCTACTATTGGGCGGCCTATAGAAAACACCCAGTAAAGTTATTGACCCCTTCCTGTTGCGAACCTCCACCCACAGAGATTCCGTAGACAATCCCTCCGTGGCATCCATCTTTTCTACAGCCGTGACACTATCCCTGATCAACAGTGCCACTCCCCCACCTCCTTTGCCTCCTTCCCTGTCCCTTCTGAAACATCTGAAACCCGGCACTTGAAGTATCCAGTCCTGTCCCTGAGATAACCAAGTCTTTGTAATGGCCACCACATCACACTTCCAAGCAGCAATCCACGCTCTCAGCTCATCCATTTTGTTCACTACACTCCTTGCGTTAAAATACACACATCTCAACCCTTCGGTCTGAGCGCTCCCCTTCTCCGTCACCTGCGTGTCCTCCCTCTGACACTGTCTACAAGCCCCTTTTACTTTTAAGCTAACCTCCTCTCGCCCAGTCACCTCATTTTGATTCCCACCCCCCCAACCATTTTATGTTTATACACCCCAGTCGCTTGAGCAAACCTTCCCGCCAGGATATTGGTCCCCCTGGGATTTAAGTGAAACCCGTCCTCTTCTGAGGAGGTCGGTGTGGTTTTTCGCTGTGGCGCGTCGGAAGTATCGATCGATGAGTCGAGCGCCATTCCCCTTTCTAATGAGGTTGTCTTTCAGCGTCTGTTATGATCCTCCTCATCCGAGCAGATCCTGTGTATACGGAGGGCTTGTCCGTAGGGGATGGCTTCTTTAACATATTTTGGGTGGAAGCTGGAGAAGTGGAGCATCGTGAGGTTATTTGTGGGCTTGCGGTACAGTGAGGTGCTGAGGTGACCGTCCTTGAAGGAGATGCGTGTGTCCAAGAATGCAACCGATTCCGGAGAGTAGTCCATGGTGAGCCGGATTGCAGTTACCAAGCACAGTGAGTTAACCTGGGGGGTGGGGCAGGGAGGGGGGAGTGAACCAGCGGAGACTGAACCCGGGGAGTAAATCCGGGGAGTGAACGGGGAGAACTCTCTCTCTCTATTCCAGTCAATCTCTCTCTCTATTCCAGTCAATCTCTCTCTCTCTCTATTCAAGTCAATCTCTTTCTCTCTCTCTATTCCAGTCAATCTCTCTCTCTCTCTCTCTATTCCAGTCAATCTATCTCTCTCGCTCTCTATTCCAGTCAATCTCTCTCTCTCTCTATTCCAGTCAATCTCTCTCTCTCTCTCTATTCCAGTCAATCAGCACGGATTCGTGAAGGGCAAGTCGTGCCTCACAACCTTGATAGAATTTTTTGAGGAGGTAACTAAGTGTGTTGATGAAGGTAGGGCAGTTGATGCCATATACATGGATTTTAGTAAGGCGTTTGATAAGGTCCCCCATGGTCGGCTTATGATGAAAGTGAGGAGGTGTGGGTTAGAGGGAAAGTTGGCCGATTGGATAGGTAACTGGCTGTCTGATCGAAGACAGAGGGTGGTGGTGGATGGAAAATTTTCAGATTGGAGGCAGGTTGCGAGTGGAGTGCCAAAGGGATCAGTGCTTGGTCCTCTGCTCTTTGTGATTTTTATTAATGACTTAGAGGAGGGGACTGAAGGGTGAATCAGTAAATTTGCTGATGACACCAAGATTGGTGGAGTAGTGGATGAGGTGGAGGGCTGTTGTAGGCTGCAAAGAGACATAGATAGGATGCAAAGCTGGGCTGAAAAATGGCAAATGGAGTTTAACCCTGATTAATGTGAAGTGATTCATTTTGGTAGGACTAATTTAAATGTGGATTACAGGGTCAAAGGTAGGGTTCTGAAGACTGTGGAAGAACAGAGAGAACTTGGGGTCCATATCCACAGATCTCTGAAGGTTGCCACTCAAGTGGATAGAGCAGTGAAGAAGGCCTATAGTGTGTTAGCTTTTATTAACAGGGGGTTGGAGTTTAAGAGCCGTGGGGTTATGCTGCAACTGTACAGGACCTAGGTGAGACCACATTTGGAATATTGTGTGCAGTTCTGGTCACCTCACTATAAGAAGGATGTGGAAGCGCTGGAAAGAGTGCAGAGGAGATTTACCAGGATGCTGCCTGGTTAGGAGGGTAGGTCTTATGAGGAAAGGTTGAGGGAGCTAGGGCTGTTCTCTCTGGAGCGGAGGAGGCTGAGGGGAGACTTAATAGAGGTTTATAAAATGATGAAGAGGATAGATAGAGTGATCGTTCAAAGACTATTTCCTTGGGTGGATGGAGCTATTACAAGGGGGCATAACTATAGGGTTCGTGGTGGGAGATATAGGAAGGATATCAGAGGTAGGTTCTTTACGCAGAGAGTGGTTGGGGTGTGGGATGGACTGCCTGTAGGGATAGTGGGGTCAGACACTTTAGGAACATTTAAGCGGTTATTGGATAGGCACATGGAGCACATCAGGATGATAGGGAGTGGGATAGCTTGATCTTGGTTGCAGATAAAGCTCGGCACAACATCGTGAGCCGAAGGGCCTGTTCTGTGCTGTACTGTTCTATGTAATCTCTCTCTCTCTCTATTCCAATCTCTCTCTCTCTCTCTCTCTCTCTATTCCAGTCAATCTCTCTCTCTCTATTCCACTCAATCTCTCTCTCTCTCTATTCCACTCAATCTCTCTCTCTCTCTCTATTCCAGTCAATCTCTCTCTCACTCTCTATTCCAGTCAATCTCTCTCTCTCGCTCTATTCCACTCAGTCTCACTCTCTCTCTCTCTATTCCAGTCAATCTCTCTCTCTATTCCAGTCCATCTCTCTCTCTCTCTATTCCAGTCAATCAGTCTCTCTCTATTCCAGTCAATCTCTCTCTCTCTCTCTCTATTCCAGTCAATCTCTCTCTCTATTCCAGTCCATCTCTCTCTCTCTCTATTCCAGTCAATCTCTCTCTCTCTCTATTCCGGTCAATCTCTCTCTCTCTATTCCAGTCAATCTCTCTCTCTCTCTCTCTATTCCAATCAATCACTCTCTCTACCTCTCTATTCCAGTCAATCTCTGTCTCTCTAGTCCAGTCAATCTCTCTCTCTCTCTTGCTATTCCAGTCAATCACTCTCTCTCTCTCTCTATTCCAGTCAATCTCTCTCTCTCTCTCTATTCCAGTCAATCTCTCTCTCCCTCTATTCCAGTCAATCTCTCTCCCTCTATTGAAGTCAATCTCTCGCTCTATTCCAGTCCATCTCTCTCTCTCTCCCTCTCTATTCCAATCAATCTCTCTCTCTCGCTCTCTATTCCAATTAATCTCTCTCTCTCTCTATTCCAATCAATCTCTCTCTCTCTATTCCAGTCAATCTCTCTCTCACTCTCTCTATTCCAGTGAATCTCTCTCTCTCTCTATTCCAGTTAATCTCTCTCTCTCTCTCTATTCCAGTCAATCTCTCTCTCTCTATTCCAATGAATCTCTCTCTCTCTCTCTCTCTATTCCACTCAATCTCTCTCTCTCTATTCCAATCTCTCTCTCTCTCTATTCCAATCTCTCTCTCACTCTCTCGATTCCAGTCAATCTCTCTCTCAATTCCAGTCAATCTCTCACTCTCTCTATTCCAGTCAATCTCTCTCTATTCCAGTCAATCTCTCTCTCTCTCTATTCCACTCAATCTCTCTCTCTCTCTATTCCACTCAATCTCTCTCTCTCTCTCTATTCCACTCAATCTCTCTCTCTCTCTCTATTCCAGTCAATCTCTCTCTCTCTCTATTCCAGTCAATCTCTCTCTCTCTCTCTATTCCAGTCAATCTCTCTCTCTCTCTATTCCAGTCAACCTCTCGCTCTCTCTATTCCACTCAATCTCTCTCTCTATTCCAGTCAATCTCTCTCTCTCTCTATTCCACTCAATCTCTCTCTCTCTCTCTATTCCACTCAATCTCTCTCTCTCTCTCTCTATTCCACTCAATCTCTCTCTCTCTCTATTCCAGTCAATCTCTCTCTCTCTCTCTATTCCAGTCAATCTCTCTCTCTCTATTCCAGTCAATCTCTCTCTCTCTATTCCAGTCAATCTCTCTCTCTCTCTATTCCAGTCAATCTCTCCCTCTCTCTCTCTATTCCAGCCAATCTCTCTCTCTCTCTATTCCAGTCAATCTCTCCCTGTCTCTCTCTATTCCAGTCAATCTCCCTCTCTATTCCAGTCAATCTCTCTCTCTATTCCAGTTAATCTCTCTCTCTCTCTATTCCACTCAATCTCTCTCTCTCTCTATTCCACTCAATTTCTCTCTCTCTCTATTCCACTCAATCTCTCTCTCTCTCTCTCTATTCCAGTCAATCTCTCTCTCTCTCTCTATTCCAGTCAATCTCTCTCTCTCTCTCTATTCCAGTCAATCTCTCTCTCTCTCTCTATTCCAGTCAATCTCTCTCTCTCTCTCGATTCCAGGCAATCTCTCTCTCTCTCTATTCCAGTCAATCTCTCTCTCTCTCTATTCCAGTCAATCTCTCTCTCTCTCTATTCCACTCAATCTCTCTCTCTCTCTCTCTATTCCACTCAATCTCTCTCTCTCTCTCTCTATTCCAGTCAATCTCTCTCTCTCTTATTCCAGTCAATCTCTCTCTCTCTCTCTCTCTATTCCAGTCAATCTCTCTCTTTCTCTCTATTCCAATCAATCTCTCTCTCTCTCTATTCCAATCAATCTCTCTCTCTCTCTCTATTCCACTAAATCTCTCTCTCTCTCAAATACAGTCAATCTCTCTCTCTCTCTATTCCAGTGAATCTCTCTCTCTCTCTCTATTCCAGTCAATCTCTCTCTCTCTCTATTCCAATCAATCTCTCTCTCTATTCCAGTCAATCTCACTCTTTCTCTCTATTCCAATCAATCTCTCTCTCTCTCTCTCTCTATTCCAATCAATCTCTCTCTCTCTCTCTATTCCACTAAATCTCTCTCTCTCTCTAATACAGTCAATCTCTCTCTCTCTATTCCAGTCAATCTCTCTCTCTCTCTATTCCAGTCAATCTCTCTCTCTCTCTCTATTCCAGTCAATCTCTCTCTCTCTCTATTCCAGTCAATCTCTCTCTCTCTCTATTCCAGTCAATCTCTCTCTATTCCAATCTCTCTCTCTATTCCAGTCAATCTCTCTCTCTCTATTCCAGTCAATCTCACTCTCTCTCTATTCCAGTCAATCTCTCTCTCTCTCTCTATTCCATTCAATCTCTCTCCCTCTCTCTATTCCAGTCAATCTCTCTCTCTCTCTCTATTCCAGTCAATCTCTCTCTCTCTATTCCAGTCAATCTCTCTCTCTCTCTATTCCAATCTCTCTCTCTCTCTATTCCAGTCAATCTCTCTCTCTCTCTCTCTCACTCTATTCCAGTAAATCTCTCTCGCTCTCTCTATTCCAGTCAATCTCTCTCTCTCTCTATTCCAATCTCTCTCTATCTCTATTCCAGTAAATCTCTCTCTCTCTCTCTCTATTCCAGTCAATCTCTCTCTCTCTATTCCAGTCAATCTCTCTCTCTCTATTCCAGTCAATCTCTCTCTCTCTCTATTCCAGTCAATCTCTCTCTCTCTCTCTATTCCAGTCAATCTCTCTCTCTCTCTCTATTCCAGTCAATCTCTCTCTCTCTCTATTCCAGTCAATCTCTCTCTCTCTATTCCAGTCAATCTCTCTCTCTCTATTCCAGTCAATCTCTCTCTCTCTATTCCCAGTCAATCTCTCTCTCTCTCTATTCCAGTCAATCTCTCTCTCTCTCTATTCCAGTCAATCTCTCTCTCTCTCTATTCCAGTCAATCTCTCTCTCTCTCTATTCCAGTCAATCTCTCTCTCCTCTCTCTCTATTCCACTCAATCTCTCTCTCTCTCTATTCCAGTCAATCTCTCTCTCTCTCTCTATTCCACTCAATCTCTCTCTCTCTCTATTCCACTCAATCACTCTCTCTCTCTATTCCACTCAATCTCTCTCTCTCTCTATTCCACTCAATCTCTCTCTCTCTCTATTCCACTCAATCTCTCTCTCTCTCTATTCCACTCAATCTCTCTCTCTCTCTATTCCACTCAATCCTCTCTCTCTCTCTATTCCCACTCAATCTCTCTCTCTCTCTATTCCACTCAATCTCTCTCTCTCTCTATTCCAGTCAATCTCTCTCTCTCTCTATTCCACTCAATCTCTCTCTCTCTCTATTCCACTCAATCTCTCTCTCTCTCTATTCCACTCAATCTCTCTCTCTCTCTATTCCACTCAATCTCTCTCTCTCTCTATTCCACTCAATCTCTCTCTCTCTCTATTCCACTCAATCTCTCTCTCTCTCTATTCCACTCAATCTCTCTCTCTCTCTATTCCACTCAATCTCTCTCTCTCTCTATTCCACTCAATCTCTCTCTCTCTCTATTCCACTCAATCTCTCTCTCTCTCTATTCCACTCAATCTCTCTCTCTCTCTATTCCAGTCAATCTCTCTCTCTCTCTATTCCACTCAATCTCTCTCTCTCTCTATTCCACTCAATCTCTCTCTCTCTCTATTCCACTCAATCTCTCTCTCTCTCTATTCCACTCAATCTCTCTCTCTCTCTATTCCACTCAATCTCTCTCTCTCTCTATTCCACTCAATCTCTCTCTCTCTCTCTCTCTCTCTATTCCACTCAATCTCTCTCTCTCTATTCCACTCAATCTCTCTCTCTCTCTATTCCACTCAATCTCTATCTCTCTCTATTCCACTCAATCTCTCTCTCACTCTATTCCACTCAATCACTCTCATCTCTCTCTCTATTCCACTCAATCTCTCTCTCTCTCTATTCCACTCAATCTCTCTCTCACTCAATTCCACTCAATCTCT
>NW_027592281.1:0-58547 GCF_964213995.1 Mustelus asterias
CCGGGTAAAGACAACGGATTTCCTACGCTGATGGACATTGGACAACCAGATGGGGTTTTAGCAACAATTTCATTGTCACCGGTGCCTGACTTTTTATTTCAGGTTCGTTAAATTAATTGAGTCATTTGGTAGAACAGAATTTGAGTATTGCTGAAAAGAGACATGCTGTCGAAGCTTTTTGTCCTGTACTCATCTGGACTAAATTCTCAAGAATACCAATAGGAAAGGAAAAAACAATTCATACTGCCTGAGGAGACAGTGCTCAATGGTTGTGTTGGGAGCCTGGACCCAAACTCCAGGTGTATTATGAAGCTAGACTAGGCCCCAGCAAGTTTTCTGTTTTGGCATAAATGTGAGGAAAGGAAGCTTCACTCCCAGAATAATTCCACTGAGAAATTAGGGATCTTTTATCAAAACAAGCTTTATTCATAACAGTAGCTTAAACAAAATTCAATAGTTTAACTTTTATAGTTGAACAATCTTTAAACATGAGAAAAACACTAATTTTAGTTCCAAATAAGCAACCCCACTTTAAATATAACCCAGTCATACTTGTTTTAAATTCATGTAGAAAGTCTTGAAGCTGCAGTGAGACTTTGTGGAGACTGAGAGAGAGGGGAGACTTCTGTCTTTATACTGCTCCAGTCAGCAACTGAAACACATTAAGCTGTTTCCCTCTCTGCCACATACCGAGCTCCTCCCATTTTCACTAATAAACCCTACAAGGTTAAAATGAATAACTATCCTGCTGTCCAGCATCTGAGCTGTATGTTTTTCCAGACACACTGACTGCCTGTAAAAAAACACTGAATCTTAAAATGGTTCTCCTTAAACATGAAATACATCAATAGCACAGTATCATCGCAGTTGGCAAGTCAACTCTGATTGGTAGAGATATTCCCATGCACAATGCAACAGGGAATAGTTAACTGCCAAACTTGGTTCAAATTCAAACCAGGCAAGTTTTCTTTGATTGGTTACAGCATTGCCCAGGGGAGTTTTTTTAAATTCATTCATGGGACATGGGTGTCGCTGGCTGGCCAACGTTTATTGTCCATCCCTCGTTGTCCGAGGGCAGTTGAGAGTCAACCACATTGCTGTGTCTCTGGAGTTGCACGTAGGCCAGACCAGGAAAAGACGGCAGATTTCCTTCCCTAAAGGATATTAGTGAATCAGAGAATGGTTATACCCACTGACACCCACTCTCATTCCCTCCATAATCTCACCCCTCACACCTTCAACTAAATTTGAAGTCATTTTCCATTGCAGAATCAAGACAGATCCGCCAGTAATTAATGCTCCAATTGTTAAATCTATCATCTTAAATCCCAAACATGGATCCCAACAGTAATGACAGCTTCTTGCGGGGCAAACGAACATAACAAGCACTCACCCTTCTTCCCAATGTCAGACACATTGTTAATGGAATTTCTGACAACTGAATATTCGATGTGAGATCGCAGGAAAAATTACAAATAGAATCTTATCACACCTTTGAGAAATTCATCCTGAACAAGTTACTTCAAACTCCTTCGCCAGAGAGAATTGTTGAAAATAGTTGGATGAACACTCTGGATTTGATATTCATACATCCATACAAATATTTCACAGCCTGAGATTCTGCTACACATTCTGAAGCGAGATCAGCATTCCTGTAATTCTCTGTACGGATTCCCAGTTTCAATCCTTTAATAAATCAGCGTGGTTACAGTGAGGTAACAGCCTGCAATGTGATAGCAGAGTAACCATACAAGGCAGGAGACTGGGATGTGGCAAACAATCAAATATACATTTCTCACAGAGACTGAAGGTTGGACATGAGTTCAAACGTAAATATCAACATTACAAGTGTTTTAGGATAACTGTGAGATTGAATCTACCAATACCTCGTCAATCAAATATCTGGGCCAGATAAAGTAAAACTGTGATTCTTTAAGATTCATTTCAACAATTTTCCAGATTGCTGTTCCAGATTTATAATCCAGGCCAAAGATAGAGTCATAGAGTCCTAGAGGTTTACAGCATGGAAACAGGCCCTTCGGCCCAACTTGTCCATGCCACCCTTTTTTTAAAAACCCCTAAACTAATCCCAATTGCCCGCATTTGGCCCATATCCCTCTATACCCATTGCCCATGTAACTATCTAAATGCTTTTTAAAAGATAAAATTGTACCTGCCTCTACGACCTCTGGCAGCTTGTTCCAGACACTCACCACCCTCTATGTGAAAAAATTGCCCCTCTGAACACTTTTGTATCTCTCCCCTCTCACCTTAAACCTATGCTCTCTAGTTTTAGACTCCCCTACCTTTGGGAAAAGATATTGACTATCTAGCTGATCTATGCCCCTCATTATTTTATAGACCTCTATCAGATCACCCCTCAGCCTCCTACGCTCCAGAGAAAAAAGTCCCAGTCTATTCAGCCTCACCTTATAACTCAAACCATCAAGTCCCGGTAGCATCCTAGTAAATCTTTTCTGCACTCTTTTTAGTTTAATAATATCCTTTCTCTAATAGGGTGACCAGAATTGCACACAGTATTCCAAGTGTGGCCTTACCGATGTCTTGTACAACTTCAACAAGACATTCCAATTCCTGTATTCAATGTTCTGACCGATGAAACCAAGCATGCTGAATGCCTTCTTCACCACTCTGTCCACCTGTGACTCCATTTTCAAGGAGCTATGAACATGTACCCTGAGATCTCTTTGTTCTGTAACTCTCCCCAACGCCCTACCATTAACTGAGTAAGTCCTGCCCTGGTTCAATCTACCAAAATGCATCACCTCGCATTTGTCTAAATTAAACTCCATCTGCCATTCGTCAGCCACTGGCCCAATTGATCAAGATCCCATTGCAGTTGGAGATAACTTTCTTCACTGTCCACTATGCCACCAATCGTAGTGTCATCTGCAAACTTACTAACCATGCCCCCTATATTCTCATCCAAATCATCAATATAAATGACAAATAACAGTGGGCCCAGCACTGACCCCTGAGGCACACCGCTGGTCACAGGCCTCCAGTATGAAAAACAACTCTCTAGAACCACCCTCTGGCTTCTGTCAAGAGGGTAACCCCTTAGTGGGGTTACATGGGGTTACGGGGATAGGGCCTGGGTGGGATTGTGGTTGGTGCAGACTTGATGGGCCGAATGGCCTCTTTCTGCACTGCAGTGATTCGAGGATTCTATGAATTTGCTCTTGTTGTCAATATCAGGGTAATATAAATCTGGAATATCAGTCATAGAATCATAGGATCAGAAGGAGGCCATTCAGCCCATCAAACCTTCAAACAAAAACAGCCCCACCCAGGCCCTATCCCTGTAACCCCACAAATTCACCCTGCTAGTCCCACTGACGCTAAGGGGCAATTTAGCACGGCCAATCCACCTAACCCGCACATCTTCGCGCTGGATTATAAATCTGGAACAGCAATCTAGAAAATAAATCTGGAATATAAAGCAAATCTCAGTAAAAGTGACTGCGGCATCTGTCATCGGTTGTTGGAAAAATCCATCTGGTTCACTAACCTTGAGAGAAGGAAATCTGCCGTCCTTACCTGCTCTGGCCTACATGTGACTCCAGAGCCATAGCAACGTGGTAGACTGTTAACACTATAGCTCGTGGGGTTAAAGGGATCAAGGAATATGTTAGGAAGGGGGGGATCGGGATCATGGGGGATTCGCCATGATCAAAATGAATGGCGGAGCAGGTTTGAAGGGCCAAATGGCCTCCTCCGGCTTCCAGTTTGAATGTTTCTATGTTTCTAACTGCCGTGTGAAATGGCATAGCAAGCCATTCAGTTCAGTTCGGGAGGGACAATGAACTTTGACCTAGCCAGTGCTGCCCACATCCGATGAATGGATTTGAACGAAGCTGATGCAGTGCTCCAGTGGTGGGCAGCTGCTGGGGTCGGGAAGCACAGTTTACAGTCAGGTCAGAGTGAGAGTTTACTCAGACACAATTTGATCCTCAGTCCCCGGCTCCGTCGTGGGGGTGAGATTCGGACTGATACAAAGGATTAAAAAAGGGAAGAGAGCGACAGAAAAGTGTAAAAAATGAAATACTTTGCAAAGGTGTGGAAATTCCACAGAAAAACAAAACTGCAAAACCAACCAGTGAAAAACCAGCCTGAATGGATGAGAAATGTTACTGAGACCAGCCCCACAACAGTGCGACACTCCCTCAGTACTGACCCTCTGACAGTGCAGCACTCTCTCAGTACTGACCCTCTGACAGTGCGACACTCCCTCAGTACTGACCCTCTGACAGTGCGGCACTCCCTCAGTACTGACCCTCTGACAGTGCGGCACTCCCTCAGTACTGACCCTCTGACAGTGCGGCACTCCCTCAGCACTGACCCTCTGACAATGCAGCACTCCCTCAGTGCTGACCCTCTGGCAGTGCGGCACTCCCTCAGCACTGACCCTCTGACAGTGCGGCACTCCCTCAGTACTGACCCTCTGACAGTGCGGCACTCCCTCAGTACTGACCCTCTGACAGTGCGGCACTCCCTCAGTACTGACCCTCTGACAGTGCGGCACTCCCTCAGTACTGACCCTCTGACAGTACGGCACTCCCTCAGTACTGACCCTCTGACAGTGCGGCACTCCCTCAGCACTGACCCTCTGACAATGCAGCACTCCCTCAGTACTGACCCTCTGGCAGTGCAGCACTCCCTCAGCACTGACCCTCTGACAGTGCGGCACTCCCTCAGTACTGACCCTCTGACAGTGCGGCACTCCCTCAGTACTGACCCTCTGACAGTGCGGCACTCCCTCAGTACTGACCCTCTGACAGTGCGGCACTCCCTCAGTACTGACCCTCTGACAGTGCAGCGCTCCGTGTGAATCGCAATGTCTGAGCCCTGAGCTATAATTAACCCAGAATTCCCAGGTCGGGGAGTGTGAGGCGAGTTTTCCTGATGCAGACGGGGGTATTTTTGGTCTTTAAGGGGAATTGTGCAGGTGCGGACTTCTGCTGTCTGTCACTGAGTTACATGCAGGATGGTTCAGGGTGTGGGATCTTTTGATGTTGCGTTAGTGTCTCTGTGCAGATGGACAAAATTCCCCACCGTGATCGCATTACTGAGAGACTAATCGCAAGGCACAGTTTGAAGCATTTTTAATGAAATTCCTGCTGCTCTCAAGCTGTGATTCACTTTCTCATCCTGGTTAATCAGAGATTGTACAACATTTGCCAGCAGTTCAATTCAAATCTAGATAAATGTCCTGAGGATGGGAATGGGGCTGAAATTTGGATTCCGAGGGCTGGAATCCCGGCGTTAGATGAGGAAGGCAATGCAGGATACAAAGCACCTTTCAAAAGCTGAGAATGTGATAAAGTTCGTCACACTGGGAAACATTTCAATATCAGTCACTGTAATAATGTGCAGCCAGTTTGGAACCAGCAATAGGATAACAACTGGGTCACATGACCTAATGTCGCTGCATTGGGGGATTAATATTGGTCAGAATATCAGGAGGATTAACCTGCTCCAAAATACTCCTTTTGGATCTCCATCCTGTCAGAGGGTCAGTACTGAGGGAGTGCTGCACTGTCAGAGGGTCAGTACTGAGGGAGTGCTGCACTGTCAGAGGGTCAGTGCTGAGGGAGTGCCGCACTGTCAGAGGGCCAGTACTGAGGCTGTGCTGCATGAAGTTTCCCCTCACTCTCCATGGATCGTTGAGTGCTGTGTAATGTTGCATATTCAGTTTAGCGTGTGGTGTTCACACAATTTTATATTCAAAGACATCTGGGCAAATACATCGCGAGTGACACAAGGCCACAAATTCCATGGGTCGTCATGGTGATAAACTGACAGCAACTTCAGGAGTCGAAACGTCCTCAGAATAACACAGAAATGCACAAGTTGCTGTCGGTTGCTTATACAATGAGTAAACCCTTACACTCCACTGCAGACTACAATCCTTAAATAATCAGTGAATTCAGGAAAGCTCCCTTTCGTGTGTTGTTAGTCACACTGAGAAAGCTCTGGACAAATAAACTCCTTGTTGTGTGAAGTGTAACTGGATTTTTAACCTTGTTCTAACTTCATAATTACAGCTCAGCACCTAGAACTATCGTCAAACTATCTGTGCAATGTCAGAGTTTGCCATCAAATGCCACATTTCTGTCATTATGTTAAGGTTTATTTGTTATATTTTAGCTTCTATCTTAATTCAATTCATTTATTTTGCTATCTGAAAGTTTGAATTAAAAATGAAAGCATTTGGTACTTTTAACTTGCTGCTTTGCTGTCTATGAGAATTCTTTGCTGTTATTGGTTGTTTACGTTGCTTGAAGATATCATTACTGGAGGGTGACTGGAGATTGGTTTGACCAGATTCCGAGTGATATCAGGAAAGGAGGAATCACAGTTTGGAGACTGATGGAAGAGAGAGGGGAAGGAGAGAGGGAGGGGAGTAGGGAGGGAAAAGGGAGGAGAGGGGGAGAGGGAGTGATGCGCGTCAATAAGCACATGGAACCAAGGCTTCAGTATTGAAGGCTTTAATAGAGTAACAATGGAACTACTAACACGAATACACCAGTTCAGACTGAAGGGGTCCTGCCGGAGCAGGGGGTCTTATACCTCGCCACCGGAGGCGGGACCCCACTGGAATGTGCCATGATAACTCTTATAACAGGTAAACACCCTAACCCAACAACATAGTACAACCCCCACAGTAACAACACCCTAGCCCAACAGTAACATAGTAACAAACCCCAGTGGTGAACCAACGATGGTTCACCACATTCACCCCTCCTTTAAGAACAAAAGGTGGCGGGGTGCACGAAAAACAGGTCATATAAACAGACAATAACAGACAAATCACAGGATTCACAAGTCCAGACGGTCTGGAGGACCGCACCGACGCTGCGATCTCCTCAACACCGGTTGCGAAACCGGAGCAGGTGCTTGTGGTGGCGTTCTTTCCAAAGCAACGTCTGGCTGTCCCCTCAAGGACTCCCGGGCCGGCCAGCCCTGGTGAGGCGATGGTGCAGGGGATCCTGGAACGTTTGGTGGTATTGGTGGTGGTGATGATGATGGTGGCGCCGATCTCCGAGTCTCAGGCAAGCTGTACATGGGAGTAAAAGTGTTATGCACTGGTCCCGGTGCTGACCGCGCCACGTCTGGGGAAGTAATGAGGAGTAGTGGATTCGTGACTGGGGGAATAGGAGCGACAGGAGTTGCTACGTCCCCTGCGGGCGCCAGGTCTCTAATGGAGACAGTGTCCTCTCGCCCGTCAGGATATGCCACATAGGCATACTGAGGGTTGGCGTGGAGGAGTTGGACCGGTTCGACCAAGGGGTCGGACTTGCGAGCCCTCACATGTCGCCACAGAAGGATGGGTCCTGGGTACGTCAACCAGGCTGGCAATGAGGTCCCCGAGGACGACTTCCGAGGGAATGAGAACATCCTCTCGTGGGGAGTAGCATTGGTTGCCGTACACAGGAGGGAGCGGATAGAATGGAGCGCATTTGGAAGGACCTCCTGCCAACGGGAGACTGGAAGGCCCCTGGATTTCAGTGCCAGTAGGACAGCCTTCCAGACTGTAGCATTCTCCCTTTCCACCTGTCCGTTACCCCTAGGGTTGTAGCTCGTGGTTCTACTAGAGGCAATCCCGAATGAGAGCAGGAATTGCCTCAAGTCGTTGCTCATGAACGACGAGCCCCTGTCGCTATGAATGTAGCAGGGGTACCCGAACAGGGTAAAAAGTTCACTGAAAACCTTAATGACGGTGGCAGTTGACGTGTCCGCACAGGGGAAAACAAACGGAAACCGGGAATACTCGTCTATTATGTTGAGAAAATAGACATTCCGGTCCGTTGAGGGAAGGGGGCCCTTAAAATCCACACTCAGCCTCTCAAAAGGGCGAGTGGCCTTGACCAATTGTGCCCGGTCTGGTCGATAAAAGTGTGGTTTGCATTCTGCGCAAATCCGACAGCTTCTAGTCACTGACCTGACATCCTCCACCGAGTAAGGCAGGTTGCGGGCTTTGACGAAGTGGTAGAGTCTGGTGACTCCAGGATGACACAGATCATTGTGGAGAGCCTTCAAGCGGTCCTCCTGCATGATGGCGCATGTTCCGCGCGAGAGGGCATCCGAGGGCTCATTGAGCTTCCCTGGACGATACATAATATCGTAATTATAGGTGGAGAGCTCAATTCTCCACCGCAAGATCTTATCGTTCTTGATCTTGCCCCTCTGCGTGTTACTGAACATAAACACCACGGATCGTTGATCTGTGATCAGGGTGAACCGCTTCCCTGCCAGGTAATGGCGCCAGTGTCTGACTGCCTCCACAATGGCCTGAGCCTCCTTCTCCACCACTGAGTGCCGAATTTCTGGGCCTTGAAGGGTGCGGGAAAAGAACGCGACGGGCCTGCCTGCCTGGTTTAGTGTGGCGGCTAGGGCGAAGTCAGATGCATCACTCTCCACCTGGAAAGGGATGGATTCATCCACCGCGTGCATCGTGGCTTTCGAGATGTCGCTCTTCAAAACCTTGAAGGCCAATTGGGCCTCTGGCGTAAGTGGAAAGGTCGTGGACTTAATGAGCGGACGAGCTTTGTCCGCGTAGTTGGGGACCCACTGTGCATAATACGAAAAAAACCCGAGGCATCTCCTCAGTGCTTTCGTGCTAGCGGGCAAGGGAAGTTCAGTGAGTGGGCGCATACGGTCTGGATCAGGGCCAATGACCCCGTTTTCCACCACGTATCCGAGGATGGCTAACCTCCGCGTACGGAATACGCACTTCTCCCTGTTATAGGTCAGATTCAGGCGAGATGCAGTGCGCAGAAAGTGTTGGAGATTCGTGTCGTGGTCCTGCTGGTCATGGCCGCAGATGGTGACGTTATCCAGGTACGGGAAGGTAGCCCTCAACCCGTTCTGGTCCACCATTCGGTCCATAGCACGCTGGAAGACCGAGACCCCATTGGTGACACCAAATGGAACCCTGAGGAATTGGTATAGACGACCATCCGCCTCAAAAGCCGTATATTGTCGGTCCTCTGGGCGGATGGGGAGTTGATGGTAGGCGGACTTAAGGTCTATGGTAGAAAACACTCGGTACTGCGCAATCTGATTGACCATATCAGAAATGCGCGGGAGAGGATACGCATCCGGCTGCGTATAACGATTAATGGTCTGACTATAGTCGATGACCATCCGAGGTTTGTTCCCGCTTTTGACTACCACGACCTGCGCTCTCCACGGACTAGCACTGGCCTGTATGATCCCTTCCTTGAGGAGCCGCTGAACCTCAGATCTAATAAAGATCCGGTCCTCAGCGCTGTAACGCCTACTTTTAGTAGCGATGGGCTTGCAGCCAGGTACCAGATTTTTAAAAAGGGATGGTGTAGTGATTTTCAGGGTGGATAGATTGCACGCGGGGCGCTTTGGGCAATTTGGAGGCTGCGGCTGATTCCCTACTGCCAGTGAAGGGAGTGGCCCACCGTACTGTAGGATCACACTCTTCATGTGGACCATAAAGTTTAGTCCGAGGAGAATTGGCGCGCAAAGGTGAGGTAGCACAAGGAGCCTGTATTGCTCGTAAATTGTGCCCTGTACCTCAAGAGTTACCATACATCGTCCTTGGATCGGTACAGACCGGGACCGTGATGCCATGGAAATTGTCTGTTTGGCAGGGAGAATCCGGAGTCCACACCTTTTAGCAGTTTCAGGGTGTATGAAACTTTCGGTGCTTCCACTGTCAAACAGACAATTCACAGTTCTGCCACTAACCTTTACCTCCATCATAGAATGTTCCAGTCTGTAATGCCTGGTCTGATCCAGGGAGATCGACGCCACCGTTGGCCCCTGGGCGTCACTGCATGCTGCCGATGTGGATGCTGAGGACCCCTGCTGGTCGCTCCTAGTCGTCGTGGACCATGATGGCCGCCCCCATGAATCGCACATGGGCGAGGGCGCCAAGCGCAGCGACTCCTGGTGGTCTTCCTCCTCCTCTGTCAGCCACGATGGCGCCGTCCTGGGATCGCACGTGGTCGGACCTCGTGGGTACTGCGACGCCGAAAGAGATTGTCTCCGTTCTGGAGGGTTACAAGCTGCACTGCCGTTTTTAGGTTTGGACCTGCAGACTTTGCCATAGTGGCCTTTTTTACCGCACTGGCTGCAGATTGCCGTTCTTGCCGGACACTGTTGCCGTGGATGCTTGGCCCCTCCACAAAAATAGCATCGCTGGCCACCTGGAGCTGCCGCCGTCGTCGAATCGATCTGGGAGCGCGGGTTAGCGGGGCGAGGAGGGAGCTGAGCTTGCTCCAACCACGTTGACTGCACGTGGTCCTCGGGGTACAGCGCCAAGCTCTTCGACGCCGCCTCCAACCTCACAGCCATCTCCATTGCCTGGGTCAAGTTGAGTTTCCCCTTTTCCAGCAATTTAAGCCTGATGTACGAGGACCCTACCCCTGCTACAAACGCGTCTCGGGCGAGGTCGTACATATACTGTTCGGCGGAGACGTCCTTACAGTCGCAACCCCTGGCAAGCTGCAGGAGCTCATTGGCATAATCCTCCATGGTTTCGCCCGACTGCCGACGTCGTGTAGCGAGGAGGTAACGAGCATGTATCTCGTTGGGTGGCATAGTGTACCTTTTCTTTAGGAGCTCGACGGCACCCTGGTAAGTGGGAGCTGCACGAATGGCTAGGTAAATCGTGTCGCTTACCCTTGCGTGGAGGACCTGGAGTTTATCACTGTCTGTAGTGATAGCTACCGAGGCTGCCAGGTAGTCCTCAAAGCACTTCCACCAATGGTCGAATGTGTTAGCTGCACCGACCGCACGTGGGTCCAGTGTCAGACGATCCGGTTTTAGAATCTGTTCCATACTCTCTGTTTTTTTTTTCTTGTTGTACAGCTGTGAGTTTTCTGTTTACTCTATTAAATTGATGTGCGTCAATAAGCACATGGAACCAAGGCTTCGGTATTGAAGGCTTTAATAGAGTAACAATGGAACTACTAACACGAATACACCAGTTCAGACTGAAGGGGTCCTGCCGGAGCAGGGGGTCTTATACCTCGCCACCGGAGGCGGGACCCCACTGGAATGTGCCATGATAACTCTTATAACAGGTAAACACCCTAACCCAACAACATAGTACAACCCCCACAGTAACAACACCCTAGCCCAACAGTAACATAGTAACAAACCCCAGTGGTGAACCAACGATGGTTCACCACAGGGAGGGAAGAGGGAGAGGAGAGGGAGAGGAGAGGTGGGAGAGGGGGAGGGGAGGGGGAGGAGAGGCGGGAGCGGGTGGGGGGTGGGGGGTGATGCAGGGCCCAGAATCATCAAAGTAATTATTTTCTTATTATCAACCAATGGCTAAATTGCTGAACTCAAAAGTGAAGGAAAAATATTTGAATAAAAGTTAAATGTATCAGTGATGATTTTGAAGTTATCAACTTGTCCAAGCATCAAAATTAGAATGTTTGCCCTGTGAAATTGTCAAGTTTAATATCCCTTGCATTGATGCAAATTAGCATTAATTCATTTTTTTTCCATGAGAGATTTGCAGTGCATTAATCTTATTGTTCCGGAACCATTTCACTCCATCAGATAATGACGCAAAATTAGCGAGAAGCATTTCATTCTGTCACTTTTGCCAGTTGGAACGGTAGGATTAGTCAGCGAGCGAGCGAGGTGAGCGGAGTTTTGGTCCAACCATCAATAGGTGATACTAACTAATCCTTTCATTCACTAACCATGGAGACTGATCCCCTGCACATCAGAGCAAGGATCGGGAATTCATCCAGAACTCGTGTGTATGTGAGAAGTGTGTGTTTTCCTTCATGTTGTTAAGGAGTGTAGCAGTGTGTGTGGGTCACTGTGAGGGAAGAGGACACGAATATAGTGATAGGAACTGGCTGCCCAATCCCCCTTTAGATCAGCTTCAGTTATTAGACTTTATTACAACAAAAACCTCTTGATCTGATCCACAAATATCTGACTGGACTGAAGTACCCACAGCCTGTTCAGGAAGAGAGACTCCTCCAGTAAGTTTGTGTTTTTATTATTAATGCATGAAATGTGAGTGTCCCTGGCGAGGGGAGGCCCAGCGCCTGTTGCCCTTGAGAAGCCAGCAGTGAGCCAGCTTCTTGAACCGCTGCAGTCCCTGCGCAGAAGATGCTGTTTCTTTCCTCCATATTGTGTCGTTTTTACCCAACATTACAGCACTTTGAGCCGGCGCTGATGAAGGAAACGTCCACATATTTCCACACCAGGGTTGAGTGTGAGTCACACAGCCTTTACTTTCTGGTTGTTTGCTGTAAAGTGTGTGTTATGATGCTCAGTCCCTTCACTGTGCCCATGTGCCCGCATACACAAAGCAACTTACAGGAACTGAGGTGCGTGGCTTGGAGGGGAACCTCCAGGTGGTGGTGTCCTCAGGTATCTGTTGCCCTTGTCCTGCTAGATGATAGGGTTCACTGATTCGGAAGGTGCTATCTAAGGAACCTTGGTGAGTTGCTTCAGTGCAACTTGTAGATCGTACACACGGCTGTCACTCAGTATCGGTGCTGATGGAAGGAGTGAATGTTTATGCTGCTGGATGGGCTGCCAATAATTATTCCTTTAGATATATCTGAAAATGTCAAACTACTAATGAACGAGTTAACAAGCAATTTGTCACTTACTCCACGGCACAGTGACACAGTCGTTAACACCGCTGCCTCACAGCGCCAGGGACCCGGGTTCGATTCCCGGCTTGGGTCACTGTCTGTGTGGAGTTTGCACATTCTCCCCGTGTCTGCGTGGGTTTCCTCCGGATGCTCCAGTTTCCTCTCTCAGTCTGAAAGACGTGCTGGTTAGGCATTGACCGTGCTAAATTCTCCCTCAGTGTACCCGAACAGGTGCCAGAGTGTGGCGACTAGAGGATTTTCACAGTAACTTCATTGCAGTGTTAATGTAAGCCTACTTGTGATGAATAAATAAATTCACAAATGCATCAGGAACCTATTGAACCCTCTGACACCTCACAGACAGAGACACAGAGCAGGAGCAGGAGATTTACACTCCTGTCTCTGTTTGGCCACAGCCCCTTTAGCGTCCCAGCCTCTCCGGCTTATTTACATCCGGATCAACACATCTGAAGTTCATTTATCTATTTGACCTTCAGAGACATGAAACTCTGTAAAGATTTTCCAGTCTCTCTCTCCGGTTACCTTTATCCTGTTCACATAATGTAGCACACTTAAACTGAAGTAGAAATGTAACAAGAGGCAAGACCCACTTACTGCTCTGAATGGTGAGCCACTTCACAATATACAACATGTCAATCTCACAGAGTCACTTCACAACACGAAACACTGAGATGGTGAGAGCCAGAAATCGGGTTATAACGGGCTGAAAATCCATAGATGGCAAATGAGAAATAGATCAGGTATTTGATAACCCTCTGACAGTGCGGCACTCCCTCAGTACTGACCCTCTGACAGTGCGGCACTCCCTCAGCACTGACCCTCTGACAGTGCGGCACTCCCTCAGCACTGACCCTCTGACAGTGCGGCACTCCCTCAGTACTGACCCTCTGACAGTGCGGCACTCCCTCAGTACTGACCCTCTGACAGTGCGGCACTCCCTCAGTACTGACCCTCTGACAGTGCGGCACTCCCTCAGTACTGACCCTCTGACAGTGCGGCACTCCCTCAGTACTGACCCTCTGACAGTGCAGCACTCCCTCAGTACTGACCCTCTGACAGTGCGGCACTCCCCTCAGTACTGACCCTCTGACAGTGCGGCACTCCCTCAGCACTGACCCTCTGACAGTGCGGCACTCCCTCAGCACTGACTCTCTGACAGTGCGGCACTCCCTCAGTACTGACCCTCTGACAGTGCGGCACTCCCTCAGTACTGACCCTCTGACAGTGCGGCACTCCCTCAGCACTGACCCTCTGACAGTGCGGCACTCCCTCAGTACTGACCCTCTGACAGTGCGGCACTCCCTCAGTACTGACCCTCTGACAGTGCGGCACTCCCTCAGTACTGACCCTCTGACAGTGCGGCACTCCCTCAGCACTGACCCTCTGACAGTGCGGCACTCCCTCAGCACTGACCCTCTGACAGTGCGGCACTCCCTCAGTACTGACCCTCTGACAGTGCGGCACTCCCTCAGTACTGACCCTCTGACAGTGCGGCACTCCCTCAGTACTGACCCTCTGACAGTGCGGCACTCCCTCAGTACTGACCCTCTGACAGTGCGGCACTCCCTCAGTACTGACCCTCTGACAGTGCGGCACTCCCTCAGTACTGACCCTCTGACAGTGCGGCACTCCCCTCAGTACTGACCCTCTGACAGTGCGGCACTCCCTCAGCACTGACCCTCTGACAGTGCGGCACTCCCTCAGCACTGACTCTCTGACAGTGCGGCACTCCCTCAGTACTGACCCTCTGACAGTGCGGCACTCCCTCAGTACTGACCCTCTGACAGTGCGGCACTCCCTCAGCACTGACCCTCTGACAGTGCGGCACTCCCTCAGTACTGACCCTCTGACAGTGCGGCACTCCCTCAGTACTGACCCTCTGACAGTGCGGCACTCCCTCAGTACTGACCCTCTGACAGTGCGGCACTCCCTCAGCACTGACCCTCTGACAGTGCGGCACTCCCTCAGTACTGACCCTCTGACAGTGCGGCACTCCCTCAGTACTGACCCTCTGACAGTGCGGCTGCTCCTGCAGCGAGGTCGGAGAATTTCACAGCCAGTCGGATCTCCATTCACTGCAGCGGGATGGGAAAATCCTGCCAGTGTGAACAGTGGTAAGATTCTGGTCGACATATCGTGATTGAGCTGCAGAGCCGTGCCTCTCCCACTCCCTGACTGTAATAAAAGCCAGCACAGGATTGGATCAGGGAGGCAGTGTGGGCTGTCGTTGGGTTTTATTGATGAAGGCAGGACGATGGAGAAAAGGTCTTTGTAAAAACGGGAAGGTCTGTCGGAGAGCGAATAAAGTGCTGTTTGCCACAGGTGAAATTTAGAGAGTATTATATCTTCATTTTGTTAAAACATCCCAATATCATTGCACTTTCATTGGAACGCAGGCAACAGCTTTCGGGGAAGCAGGTTTGGTTAAACTGAGGCTGTAAACCAGCTCAGCTAAATCCGTCACTGCTTTCTCACCATTTGTGCTGTTGTGATGCTGTTCCCTGCATATCCCTTTGCCTTGACGGGATGTGTCAGCTGCCAAGCCAGCATCGCTCCCCAGTTCCTCCATGATGGTGAGTGTTCAAACACCAGCTGAGTGGGTGCCCTTCTCTGTTGGAGCTGCAAACTGGGTGGGCATAACAGAGGGGCAGCCCTGGGAGCGACTATGAGATCCTGGAGTCCTGCTTTGAGAGGAGAGATGTGGAGATGTCGGCGTTGGACTGGGGTAAACACAGTAAGAAGTCTAACAACACCAGGTTAAAGTCCAACAGGTTTATTTGGTAGCAAAAGCCACTAGCTTTCGGAGCGCTGCTCCTTCGGCAGGTGGAGTGGTGAAATGCTCACAAACAGGGCACACAGAGACACAAACTCAATTTACAGAATAATGATTGGAATGCAGTCTTTACAGATAATCAAGTCTTAAAGGTACAGACAATGTGAATGGAGGGAGCATTAAGCACAGGTTAAAGAGATGTGTATTGTCTCCAGACAGGACAGCCGTTGAGATTCTGCAAGTCCAGACAAGCTGTGGGGGTTACAGATAGTGTGACATGAACCCAAGATCCCGGTTTAGGCCATCCTCATGTGTGCAGAACTTGGCTATCAGTTTCTGCTCAGCGACTCTGCGTTGTCGTGTGTCGTGAAGGCCGCCTTGGAGAACGCTTACGCGAAGATCAGAGGCTGAATGCCCGTGACCGCTGAAGTGCTCCCCCACAGGAAGAGAACAGTCTTGCCTGGTGATTGTCGAGCGGTGTTCATTCATCCATTGTCGTAGCGTCTGCATGGTTTCCCCAATGTACCATGCCTCGGGACATCCTTTCCTGCAGCGTATCAGGTCGACAACGTTGGCCGAGTTGCAAGAGTATGTACTGTGTACCTGGTGGATGATGTTCTCACGTGAGATGATGGCATCTGTGTCGATGATCCAGCACGTCTTGCAGAGGTTGCTGTGGCAGGGTTGTGTGGTGTTGTGGTCACTGTTCTCCTGAAGGCTGGGTAGTTTGCTGCGGACAATGGTCTGTTTGAGGTTGTGCGGTTGTTTGAAGGCAAGAAGTGGGGGTGTGGGGATGGCCTTGGCGAGATGTTCGTCTTCATCAATGACATGTTGAAGGCTCCGGAGGACATGCCGTAGCTTCTCCGCTCCGGGGAAGTACTGGACGACGAAGGGTACTCTGTCTACCGTGTCCCGTGTTTGTCTTCTGTGGAGGTCAGTGCGGTTTTTCACTGTGGCGCGTCAAAACTGTCGATCGATGAGTCGAGCGCCATATCCTGTTCTTATGAGGGCATCTTTCAGCATCTGGAAGTGTCTGTTGCAATCGTTATCTGAGCAGATCCTGTATTTTCGGAGGGCTTGTCCGTAGGGGATGGCTTCTTTAACGTGTTTAGGGTGGAAGCTGGAGTAGTGGAGCATCATGAGGTTATCCGTGGGCTTGCGGTAAAGTGAGGTGCTGAGGTGACCGTCCTTAATGGAGATGCGTGTGTCCAAGAATGCAACCGATTCCGGAGAGTAGTCCATGGTGAGTCTGATGGTGGGATGGAACTTGTTAATGTCATCATATAGTTGTTTCAGTGATTGTTCACCATGAGTCCAAAGGAAGAAAATGTCATCGATGTATCTAGTGTATAGCATCGGTTGAAGGTCCTGTGCAGTGAAGAAGTCTTGTTCGAACCTGTGCATGAAGATGTTGGCATATTGAGGTGCGAATTTGGTCCCCATGGCTGTTCCGTGTGTCTGGATGAAGAACTGGTTGTTGAAGGTGAAGACATTGTGGTCCAGGATGAAGCGGATGAGTTGTAAAATTGCATCTGGAAACTGGCAGTTGACGGCATTGAGTACTGAGGCCGTTGCAGCAATGCCATCATTGTGGGGGATGTTGGTCTAGAGTGCCGAGACATCCATTGTGACGAGGAGTGCTCCTGGTTCAACTGCTCGATGTGTGCCGAGTTTCTGTAGGAAGTCTGTAGTGTCACGACAAAAGCTGGGGTTTCTTTGTACAATGGGTTTCAGGATGCCCTTGACATAGCCGGAGAGGTTCTCGCACAGGGTCCCATTGCCCGATATGATGGGACGGCCGGGTGTGTTTGCCTTGTGTATCTTTGGGAGGCAGTAGAGATCTCCAACGCGGGGAGTACGTGGGATGAGAGCACGGAGGGTGTTCTGAAGGTCCGGATCAAAGGTCTTGATCAGAGTGTTGAGTTGACGGGTGTGTTCTTTGGTCGGATCTGCGGGTAACTGTCTGTAGTGTTCCTTGTTGTTCAGTTGTCGGTACACTTCTTTGCGGTAATCCGTTCTGTTCAGTATGACGATGGTCCCTCCTTTGTCTGCTGGTTTGATAATGTTGTGGTTGGTCTTGAGAGCGTGGATGGCGTTGCGTGTGCTTGGGTGATGTTCGGTGCTGTCTTGTGAGTGCGGCTGATGAATTTGGTGTTGACGCACCTCCTGATGGCTTGGGCATACATGTCAAGTCGAGGGCAGTGGCCTTCCGGAGGAGTCCAATTCGACTCTTTCCTCTAGGATGCACTGCGGATCTCTCTGTCGGCTGTTCTGGTTCATTGGCTGTCTCATTGTGTTCGCTGTTGGCCTCTTGGGGTTTGTGGAAGAACTCCCGCAGCCTCATTCGCCTGATGAATTTCTCTGTGTCCGCTGCAAGACTGATGGGGTCTATTTTGGTAGTGGGGCAAAAATTGAGCCCTCGGCTGAGAACTTTGATTTCATCTGGTTGAAGTGTGTAGTCCGACAAGTTGACAATGGTTGATGGGGGGGATAAGGAATGTGTGGGTCAGATACCGTGAGGCAATAGAGCCCAGTCACCCTGCTGGGATAAAGAGAGAGCTGTGTGGGTGAGGCTGATGTGTTGCGGCTGCGGGGGGGGGGGGGAGGGGGTTGTGGTGGGGGAGGGGGGGTGGTTGTCCCGTAAGATTGCAATTTGCAGCTCCCCACAAAATCAGCGCCATTCTCTCCATTTCCTTTAGAACTTAGAACAGTTTTTGTAAGAACACATGCATTGTTCCTGAGATTGGATCTAATCTGCTCAGACACACCAATATTCATGTCAAATCCCCAGCAATTAAACCTTTACCAAGGAAACCAAATTTAAATACAGCCACGTTCAAACATGTTGCAGCTTTCCAGCCTACTCGATACAATAAAAATAAAGGGCAGCATTTAAAACCAAATGCAGAGCTTCAGAAAATAATTGGGAGATTTAAGAAGCAAGAAGATAACACGTGGATTCCCGAGTACGGGAGCTGAACTCGTGGCGATTAAACTCTGACTGGGAGCAGCTCTGAAAAGCAGCGTGAATGTGTCGCTCAAGATGTGAACAGATGACATTCTCACGGAGTCTCTGACCTGCTTCTCTATCCCCCCCTGTTTATTCAGCATCTTCTCGCTGCCTCCATCTGTACCACTCCATTTGGAAGCAAAGTTAAGTTCGATTAACCCTCATGCCACCCCCGTTAGAAGGAAGACACAGGGGAAGATACACAATGGAGGGCGATTCATTCACCTTCCCGAGTTACTGCACCGCAGACACATCTCTGAGCACTCGACAGACAATGCCACCCAGCACCCTCACTGGCAGACAAAGAGCATCAGAGTCAGCTTGAGGTGTGGGCACAGGAGGAGTGGGCACAGGAGGAGTGGGCACAGGAGGACTGGGCACAGGCTGGGTGGGCAGTTCCCTTTCAGTCCTTTCTATACTTAACCCTCGGAATCACTCACAGACACAGCTGAGTGTTCACCGACTGTATCCAAACCAGATATTCCCAATCTTGATGTCATATTTGACACTGACTCTATATTGGCCTTGATTTTAAACTTCTCATCCTAGTTTTCAGATCCCATTCCTCCCCATCTCTGTAACATCTTCCAGCTCCTACTCCTCTCCCTATCTCTGTAACCTCCTCCACCCCCTACACCCCCTCCCTATCTCTGTAACCTCTTCCAGCCCCCACGACCCTCTGAGATCTTGGCCTTCCTGGAATTCTGGCCTCTTGCACACCCCCAGTTCCCATCGCTCCACCGTTGGTGGCTGTGCCTTCAGCTGCCTGGAGCCCTGAGCTCTGGAATCTTTTCCCTAACTCTCTCCCCCTCCTCTGTTAGACCTTCCCTACCTCTTTGACCAAGCTTTTGGTCACCTGCCCCGTTATCTCCTTCTGCAGTTTGTTGTGAAATTTGATTTGATAACTTTCCCATGAAGCAATTTGAGATGGTCGATTATATTCGAGACGTTGGTCAGAATCTTCCAATGCCACCCTCTGGGCAAAGCAGTCACGGGGAGACAGTAAATATGATGGAGGGGCCATTAATCTCAGGCAGGAATGGAAAATCCCACCCAGTGTATAAAAATAAACAAACACTGTTATTGGGAACAAGCTTCCTCCGCACTTGGGGAGCTGTTTTGATGTGGAGATGTCGGCGTTGGACTGGGGTAGACACAGTAAGAAGTTTCCACATTCTGCCAATGTGGTTCCACTCCAGCGAGCCTCATTAATATCCGTCACATTTTGTACATGACAGGAAACTTTTCCAGAATGTTCTTCAATGCACAGCTGCTTGATTTTAAACTTGAGGTTTAAAAATATAAAATAGAGAGGTTTGCGGATTTCACACAATCGGCACAGCTCGATCAGAACTCAAACACCGCACACCTTCACTCCCCGACAGCACGCTGTGTGCTTCTGTTCCAATACGGGGTGAAACCCTGGCTGATATCAACCTATTGCTGGGTCAACAGTATATTCCGCAGTGTATTCCAGTGGATAATGCTTCTGCAATCGATCGGGTCTCAGCTTCACTCAGCTGCCAGCTTCATCAATAAAACACTGGAAAATTATTCATTTAAACCGCACCCCATGTGTCTGAGAGTCAAGATGTCAGCAAGGAGTGAGGGAGTGAGGCACCGAGAGAGTGAGGCACCGAGGGAGTGAGGCACCGAGGGAGTGAGGCACCGAGGGAGTGAGGCACAGAGGGTGTGAGGCACTGAGGGACTGAGGCACTGAGGCACCGAGGGAGTGAGGCACTGAGGGACTGAGGCACCGAGGGAGTGAGGCACTGAGGGACTGAGGCACTGAGGCACCGAGGGAGTGAGGCACTGAGGGAGTGAATTCACAGGATCAGCACAGGGAGTGACTCTGAGTTTCTTGGGTGAGGTCCCCTGAGATGCCAGGGTGCACGGGCAGAGTGGGGACTCTGGCAATGGGTGGTTTCGATCCTCATTCGGCAGGAGACCCTCACACAGAGGGGAGGACAGGTGCAGTCAGGATGAACCCCCACCTCATTGCTCACCACGCCCTTCTCTTCCTTCCACAGTTTGGTTCTGGACAATCACAGGGCCAAACGAGTCAGCTGATCGTTAGCTTCCGTGACATTGCCGTGCCGCTGCCCGGGACCAGCGCCCTGCAGGGGAGGGGGACACAGGGGCCCACTGATCTTCCGGGAGCAGGGCTACGGATAGCGGAGCTTCGCAGGAGGCACCACCCGGCAGAGACCACCACCGGAGAACTTTCTACCTCCAGATGCCAGAGACCCAGTGCCGGGGAAGACTGGCTCTGTCCCGGGAAACTGGTTCTGTCCCAGGAAGGCTGTGTCTGTCCCGGGAAGACTGGGTCTGTCCCAGGAAGACTGGGTCTGTCCCGGGAAACTGGGTCTGTCCCAGGAAGACTGGGTCTGTCCCGGTAAACTGGGTCTGTCCCAGGAAGACTGGGTCTGTCCCGGGAAACTGGGTCTGTCCCAGGAAGGCTGTGTCTGACCCGGAAAGACTGGGTCTGTCCCGGGAAGACTGGGTTTGTCCCGGGAAGACTGGGTCTGTCCTGGGAAACTGGGTCTGTCCCAGGAAGGCTGTGTCTGACCCGGGAAGACTGGGTCTGTCCCGGGAAGACTGGGTTTGTCCCGGGAAGACTGGGTCTGTCCCGGGAAGACTGGGTCTGTCCCAGGAAGGCTGTGTCTGTCCCGGGAAGACTGGGTCTGTCCCAGGAAGACTGGGTCTGTCCCGGGAAGACTGGGTCTGTCCCAGGAAGACTGGGTCTGTCCCGGGAAGACTGGGTCTGTCCTGGGAAGACTGGGTCTGTCCCGGGAAGACGGGGTCTGTCCTGGGAAGACTGGGTCTGTCCCGGGAAACTGGGTCTGTCCTGGGGAGACTGGGTCTGTCCCGGGAAACTGGGTCTGTCCTGGGGAGACTGGGTCTGTCCTGGGAAAACTGGGTTTGTCCCGGGAAGACTGTTTACTGGTTATTCCCACCGAGGTGTGAGATTCTGCGTTGGTGTTGGGTGCAGGTAGCTGGTCGCTCGGAGCTGCTGGGGCTGTGGTCTCCAGAGGAGGAGGGTCCCAGCGGGCCGACAGATGAACCTGCAATGGAAGCGTGATGGCGTCGTGCCTCACAGGGGCAGACTGATGGCGAGTTTTCCCACCCATCCCACCGGCCGGATTTTCCCGGTTATCTCACCCGGAACAGACACTTTGATAAAAATACCGGGAGATTCCGCCCATTGTTGCTATTTCGAGGAAGGTCTCAAACACATCAGTTACACGGGTAAGCTGGGTATCGAGGGATACGGGCCAAGCGCGGGCAATTGGGACTAGCTTAGTCATTATGAACAAAAAGAGGGCGGCATGGACAAGTTGGGCCGAAGGGCCTGTTTCCGTGCTGTAAACCTCGATGACCCATTCTCCAGGAACCATCTTTCCATTTCCAGTGAAATAAATCTCTGAGAAAGGGGCTCAGGAAGGAAGCAGAGTCCTTGGGGAATCTGCCTCTCTCACCTCATTCCGGGAGCCGAGTGTGTTCTGTTTTTGCTTGTGTCATCACAGAGAGAAACATCAGAGATAAACCTGATTTATTACAGACCATTTAAACATGAAATTTACACAGGAGATACACAAACTACAATTTCAATCGCGGAATCTGTCTTAGTTGATGATGCTAAATGTCGTATCATTGAATCAATAACTACCTTCCAATACACTCTGTAATTATCCCCGATTAGTCTCAAATTGAATTCCAACAGAGAAACGGAAAAGCAGGGAAACAACTTGATTTAAATTGTGCTGAAATTAAAATCATTTTTAATATTCTCTGTCTGATTTTTGCTGTCAAACATCATTTGAATATTGCATTGGTGAAATCACTCTGCAATCTGCAGCATGCATTAACTATTGATAAAAGGAGTAAACAGACCATAATAGCCAGCCGAGAATCAGTTACCAGCTGGTAATGAAAACGAGGAGTTGCAATGGTTTTTAAGATGAATAATGCGTGCCTCAGACTGATTGCGACACAAGGATGTGATGGAGACGGGAGAATTATCCAGTGAGTCTCAGACAGGAATGAATTGAAGGTGATCTGTGCACAATCAGATACACCTCAGCAAAAGGGAAATCTTGACAGCATTTATTCCCAGCCGGTGTTTCCATTTCCAACAGTTGTAGACTCAGTTTAGGTGAGGAGGTGGCACGGTCTAACTCCATACTGTGATAAGAATCACAATGTCTGGTTCCACTGGTCTGTGCGGAGTCTGCACGTTCTCCCCGTGTCTGCGTGGGTTTTCTCCGGGTGCTTCAGTTTCCTCCCACAACATATGCAACTTAAAGAATCTACAGTGCAGAAGGAGGCCATTTGGCCCATCGAGTCTGCACCGACAACAACCCCACCCGGGCCCGATCCCCATAACCCCACATATTTATCCACCTAATTCCCCTGACATTAAGGGGCAATTTTAGCATGGCCAATCAACCTAGCCTGCACATCTTTGGACTGTGGGAGCCCCCGGAGGAAACCCACGCAGACACGAGGAGATTGACCACGCTAAATTGACCCTCAGTGTCCCAGGATGTGTGGGTTGGGGGATTGGTGGGGTAAATACACGGGGCAGGGCCCGGATAGGATGCCCTATCGGAGAGTCGGTGCAGACTCGATGGGCCAAATGGCTCCTCTGCGCTGTAGGGAATCTAAGGCATTGAGTTAAAGTGAGGTTCACACGTGTAAGGAAGATGAACATCTCCCTGGGGCACTCGCATGCGGAGGGTGGTGATTTGCTATTATCTACCCAGAAATCCTGGAGGAAGGAGAGATGGCGGGAATTGGTGGTGGTTGTTTAAGTTTTGTCTTCAGGTTGGGTTTTATTTACAAAGCTGTAGATGTTTACGGCACAGAGGAGGCAGTTCAGCCCATCACTGACTCTGCTGGAAGCTGGGGTAGTCAGAGAATAAGCACCTTTCAGCTCCCAATGAAAGCAGATGATGCCAGAGGTCAGAAATCATGTTGAAAGAAGAGGTTTGAGCAGAGAAAGATTTACAGTGGCACAGCGCTCAGCACTGCTGCCTCACAGTGCCAACGACCCGGGTCCGATTCCCAGCGTCACAGTGGCACAGCGCTCAGCACTGCTGCCTCACAGCGCCAGCGACCCGGGTCCGATCCCCAGCGTCACAGTGGCACAGCGCTCAGCACTGCTGCCTCACAGCGCCAACGACCCGGGTCCGATTCCCAGCATCACGGTGGCACAGCGCTCAGCACTGCTGCCTCACAGCGCCAGCGACCCGGGTTCGATTCCCAGCGTCACAGTGGCACAGCGCTCAGCACTGCTGCCTCACAGCGCCAACGACCCGGGTCCGATTCCCAGCGTCACAGTGGCACAGCGCTCAGCACTGCTGCCTCACAGTGCCAACGACCCGGGTCCGATTCCCAGCGTCACGGTGGCACAGCGCTCAGCACTGCTGCCTCACAGTGCCAGTGACCCGGGTCCGATTCCCAGCGTCACAGTGGCACAGCGCTCAGCACTGCTGCCTCACAGTGCCAACGACCCGGGTTCGATTCCCAGCGTCACAGTGGCACAGCGCTCAGCACTGCTGCCTCACAGTGCCAACGACCCGGGTTCGATTCCCAGCGTCACAGTGGCACAGCGCTCAGCATTGCTGCCTCACAGTGCCAGCGACTCGGGTTCAATTCCTGGCTTGGGTCATTGTCTGCATGGAGTTGGCACATTCTCCCCGTGTGTGCGTGGGTTTCCTCCGGGTGCTCCGGTTTCCTCCTACAGTCCAAAGATGAGTGGGTTATGTTGGTTGGCCATGCTAAATTGCCCCAGAGGGCAACTAGCAGGGTAAATGTGTGGGGTTAAGGGGATAGGGCCTGGGTGGGAGTGTGGTTGGTGCAGACTCGATGGGCCAAATGGCCTCCTTCTGCACTGTAAGGATTCTATGATACCCAATTGCTTCATTCTACTGCATGGTTCACGCCCAGACGCAGGGGTCCCTAACTCAATCCCCGAACTCAATCCCCGAACTCAATCCCCGAACTCAATCCCCGAACTCAATCAGCTCCAACAAACCTCAGAGGAAAGAGATTTCTCTGAACTGCTTGCAACCTTCTTCCTGTGACAGTTTTAAATTGATGATCTCTGTCGCAGTGCCTCTACGCTCTGAGGAACTCATCTTTCCCCATTGCCTCGCCCCAAAGAGGAAAGCAGAGACACGCATTTAAATCACATCTTTCACCACTGCAGGATGTGCCAGAGTTTTACACCAATCAAATCAAATAATTTGCAGTCAGAATTCCTACAGGAAAACAGTTTGTGCACAGCAAGCTCCCACAAACAGCACTGAGACAAATGACAGAATAATTGGTGTCTCGATGCTGAGCGGAATTCCGCTGCTCTTTGCTGGAATGTTGCCGTGAGATCATTTATGCCAATCTGAAAGAATCTCAGTTTCCCTGAAAGACAGTGTCTCAGACAGGACAGCACTCCCTCAGCACTGACCCTCTGACAGTGCGGCACTCCCTCAGCACTGACCCTCTGACAGTGCGGCACTCCCTCAGCACTGACCCTCTGACAGTGCGGCACTCCCTCAGCACTGACCCTCTGACAGTGCGGCACGCCCTCAGCACTGACCCACTGACAGTGCGGCACTCCCTCAGCACTGACCCTCTGACAGTGCAGCACTCCCTCAGTACTGACCCTCTGACAGTGCAGCGCTCCCTCAGTACTGACCCTCTGACAGTGCAGCGCTCCCTCAGTAGTGACCCTCTGACAGTGCAGCACTCCCTCAGTACTGACCCTCTGACAGTGCAGCGCTCCCTCAGTACTGACCCTCTGACAGTGCAGCGCTCCCTCAGTAGTGACCCTCTGACAGTGCAGCGCTCCCTCAGTAGTGACCCTTTGACAGTGCGGCACTCCCTCAGTACTGACCCTCTGACAGTGCGGCACTCCCTCAGTACTGACCCTCTGACAGTGCGGCACTCCCTCAGTACTGACCCTCTGACAGTGCGGCACTCCCTCAGCACTGACCCTCTGACAGTGCGGCACCTCCCTCAGTACTGACCCTCTGACAGTGCCGCACTCCCTCAGTACTGACCCTCTGACAGTGCGGCACTCCCTCAGTACTGACCCTCTGACAGTGCGGCACTCCCTCAGTACTGACCCTCTGACAGTGCGCCACTCCCTCAGTACTGACCCTCTGACAGTGCAGCACTCCCTCAGTACTGACCCTCTGACAGTGCAGCACTCCCTCAGTACTGACCCTCTGGCAGTGCGGCACTCCCTCAGTACTGACCCTCTGACAGTGCAGCTCTCCCTCAGTACGGACCCTCTGACAGTGCAGCACTCCCTCAGTACTGACCCTCTGACAGTGCAGCTCTCCCTCAGTACTGACCCTCTGACAGTGCGGCACTCCCTCAGCACTGACCCTCTGACAGTGCGGCACCTCCCTCAGTACTGACCCTCTGACAGTGCCGCACTCCCTCAGTACTGACCCTCTGACAGTGCGGCACTCCCTCAGTACTGACCCTCTGACAGTGCGGCACTCCCTCAGTACTGACCCTCTGACAGTGCAGCACTCCCTCAGTACTGACCCTCTGACAGTGCAGCACTCCCTCAGTACTGACCCTCTGGCAGTGCGGCACTCCCTCAGTACTGACCCTCTGACAGTGCAGCTCTCCCTCAGTACGGACCCTCTGACAGTGCGGCACTCCCTCAGCATTGACCCTCTGACAGTGTGGCACTCCCTCAGCACTGACCCTCTGACAGTGTGGCACTCCCTCAGTACTGACCCTCTGACAGTGCGGCACTCCCTCAGTACTGACCCTCTGACAGTGCAGCACTCCCTCAGCACTGACCCACTGACAGTGCAGCACTCCCTCAGTACTGACCCTCTGACAGTGCGGCACTCCCTCAGTACTGACCCTCTGACAGTGCAGCACTCCCTCAGTACTGACCCTCTGACAGTGCGGCACTCCCTCAGCACTGACCCTCTGAAAGTGCGGCACTCCCTCAGTACTGACCCTCTGACAGTGCAGCACTCCCTCAGCGCTGACCCTCTGACAGTGCGGCACTCCCTCAGTACTGACCCTCTGACAGTGCAGCACTCCCTCAGTACTGACCCTCTGACAGTGCGACACTCCCTCAGTACTGACCCTCTGACAGTGTGGCACTCCCTCAGCACTGACCCTCTGACAGTGCGGCACTCCCTCAGCACTGACCCTCTGACAGTGCAGCACTCACTCAACACTGACTCTCTGACAGTGCGGCACTCCCTCAGCACTGACCCTCTGACATTGCGGCACTCCCTCAGCACTGACCCTCTGACAGTGCGGCAGTCCCTCAGCACTGACCCTCTGACAGTGCGGCACTCCCTCAGTGCCGCATTGGAGTTTTAGTCTGGATTTTGTGTTCATGTTTCTGGAATGTGATTTGAAGCCTCCGGGCTGAGAATCCTCCCTCAACGATACACTGCAGAATTTCAAAAACCTCAATTATTGACTCTGTCTACACTTCCCGCTGCCTCGGGAAAAGCAGCCAGCATAATTAAGGACCCCATGCATCCCGGACCTACTCTCTTCCACCTTCTTCCTTCGTGAAAAAGATACAAAAGTCTGTGGTGACGTACCAACCGACTCAAGAACAGCTTCTTCCCTGCTGCTGTCAGACTTTTGAATGGACCTACCTTGTATTAAGTTGATCTTTCTCTACACCCTAGCTATGACTGTAACACTACATTCTGCATTCTCTCCTTTCCTTCTCTATGAACGGTATGCTTTGTCTGTATAGCGCGCAAGAGACAATACTTTTCACTGTCTGTTAATAAGAACATAAGAACATAAGAAATAGGAGCAGGAGTAGGCCATCTAGCCCCTCGAGCCTGCCCCGCCATTCAATAAGATCATGGCTGATCTGACGTGGATCAGTACCACTTACCCGCCTGATCCCCATAACCCTTAATTCCCTTACCGATCAGGAATCCATCCATCCGCGCTTTAAACATATTCAGCGAGGTAGCCTCCACCACCTCAGTGGGCAGAGAATTCCAGAGATTCACCACCCTCTGGGAGAAGAAGTTCCTCCTCAACTCTGTCTTAAACCGACCCCCCTTTATTTTGAGGCTGTGTCCTCTAGTTTTATCTTCCTTACTAAGTGGAAAGAATCTCTCCGCCTCCACCCTATCCAGCCCCCGCATTATCTTATAAGTCTCCATAAGATCCCCCCTCATCCTTCTAAACTCCAACGAGTACAAACCCAATCTCCTCAGCCTCTCCTCATAATCCAAACCCCTCATCTCCGGTATCAACCTGGTGAACCTTCTCTGCACTCCCTCCAATGCCAATATATCCTTCCTCATATAAGGGGACCAATACTGCACACAGTATTCCAGCTGTGGCCTCACCAATGCCCTGTACAGGTGCATCAAGACATCCCTGCTTTTATATTCTATCCCCTTCGCAATATAGGCCAACATCCCATTTGCCTTCTTGATCACCTGTTGTACCTGCAGACTGGGCTTTTGCGTCTCATGCACAAGGATCCCCAGGTCCCTTTGCACGGTAGCATGTTTTAATTTGTTTCCATTGAGATAATAATCCCATTTGTTATTATTTCCTCCAAAGTGTATAACCTCGCATTTCTCAACGTTATACTCCATTTGCCATATCCTCGCCCACTCACTCAGCCTGTCCAAATCTCTCTGCAGATCTTCTCCGTCCTCCACACGATTCACTTTTCCACTTATCTTTGTGTCGTCTGCAAACTTCGTTACCCTACACTCCGTCCCCTCCTCCAGATCATCTATATAAATGGTAAACAGTTGCGGCCCGAGTACCGATCCCTGCGGCACGCCACTAGTTACCTTCCTCCAACGGGAAAAACACCCATTTATTCCGACTCTTTGCTTCCTGTCGGATAGCCAGTCCCCAATCCACTTTAACACACTACCCCCAACTCCGTGTGCCCTAATCTTCTTCAGCAGCCTTTTATGGGGCACCTTATCAAACGCCTTTTGGAAATCCAAAAACACAGCATCCACCGGTTCTCCTCCATCAACCGCCCTAGTCACATCTTCATAAAAATCCAACATGTTCGTCAAGCACGACTTTCCCCTCATGAATCCATGCTGCGTCTGATTGATCGAATCATTTCTATCCAGATGCCCTGCTATCTCCTCTTTAATAATGGATTCCAGCATTTTCCCTACTACAGACGTTAAGCTGACCGGCCTATAGTTACCCGCCTTTTGTCTAATACATGTGACAATAATAAATCAAATAAAATAAAATCTCTCAGGATTCTCTTCTGCAGTGTAAACAGTTCCAGGATCTCAGCCTCTCCTTGACTTCTCCTCCCTGGCTTCTTCCCAGTCAACCTGCAATGCTCTTTCTGAATTCAAATCCTTGATCAAACTCTGCAAACTCTGGCTGAAATTGTTGCCTTGTGTGATTCCTCAATACTTCTGTATTTTACAGACAGCTTAAAAAAGCTTTTGGTCTTTTTGATTACTTTATCTAATTGTGTGGTGAGGTTCATAAATTTGTTAATTGACAAAGAGATCTATCGGAGTTCTTGTGTTGTTGAAACACCCAGTCAGACTTGAGCTGCTGAGCTGATGTTTCTGAAATGGTTTTACCTGCATGGGAGGAGAATGTCAGTGTGCTGCTGTCATGAAGTGAATTGGAATTTCCAGTGGGAATTCTGGGCAGTCGGTCAGTATATCTCAGTTAGTGCAGACTGATGCTCTGAATGGAGGGGGATTGTGGAATCTATGCACAGGATTTGATAGAAATCTCATGTAATTGGCCATGACTGAGGTGTCTCGAGTGTAACGGGTTTAGACACTGACTCTGTTTCAATGTGTGACCATCAGGAAAGGATCAGCAATGTGAGCTCCAGTTCACACGGGGGTTATTCTCTCTGCCCATGTTTAGCTGCCCAGACTCCCTCTTCAAATGTTCCACCATCAACTGCTGTCACTTCCCTCACACTTTTACTTCACTCTTTACAATCCCACGATTAACTTGTTGCTTTTATTTGTTTTTTGCTTCCTCCACAGTCTCTCTCTCGCTGTCCACAATTATTCACAACAAGCGCTGCCCATCAAATGTCATTCCCCATCAGGACAAAGGCAAATCTTACTGACCGTTTCAACAGTGGACAATTCCTTCCCAACTCCAACCACCATATTTGCTGTGGGATATTCTCCCATCTGGGACAGAGCCCCATGGCGAATGTGAAGGTCAGCAGAGAAACATGTCAAATCCTCCAGCCCCGTCCAACATCACTGAGCCAATGGTGAAGCAAGAAGCTGGGTCCCCAGGAACACTCTGAGGCTGGAGGATAGACATTCCCGATGACAAATCTGGAAGATCCATCTGTCGATGCTCCCCCCACCCTCTGCTGTGATGTTCCGGGGTCCAGGGTTGCTGTTGTCCCATTCTGAGCTCTGAAAGCTGCCCCAGACACCATCCAACTGCATCCCAACATCTGCACATCAGGTTGTTCCAGATGTATTTGGGACCGACTTGTTTTCCCACTGGAATGATGGAGAATTGTGTGGGATTGAAGATTCCGGTCACGCATTTATCCACATCCCATTAGCGGGATGTGAATCATTCTCGCGCCGGCCTCCCAGCGGGTTTCCTGATCCTCCAGGGCGGACCAGAGAGACTGCGGGAAATTCACGCCGACGTGAAAACGATTCTCAGATTTCCACCAAAATCCCCCCCACCCCACATCCCCCCACTCACCCCCTCCCTGAGAGAGAGTTAATGGGTGGGATTTCCCATAGAACCCAGCTGGCGTTTCTTCTGGGGTTTCCCGGTGAACGCACCCCTTGAAACCCGTGACGGGTTTGTGCCGTCACCTGGACCGGAAAATTCCACTGATGTTTCAAGTTGAATTCTTCTTCAGAAAATTCCAGGAAATGAAGTTGATGTACAGATCATGAATCTGATTTCATTGAGAAGGGGAGGCAGGTTTGGAGTTCCCCAGGGCCAAGGTTTGGAGTTCCCCAGGGCCAAGGTTTGGAGTTCCCCAGGGCCAAGGTTTGGAGTTCCCCAGGGCCAGTGTTAGGACACGTGCTCTTCCTGGTGAGTGTTCATGTCCTGGACCTTGGTATGGGGGCACAATTTAAGAATGTACGGATGATACAAAATTTGGAAGTAATTGCGAATTGTGAGGAGGTGATTGTAGAAATTCGCAAGAACATAGACAGGTTAGCGGAATGCAGACAAGTGTCGGCTGAAGTTTAATGTGGTTAAGTGTGAGGTGGTTCAGTTTGGTCGGAGGAACACAGAGAGACAATATAAAACATAGGGAACAATTGTAGAGAGGGTGCAGGAGCAGAGGGAGCTCGGTGTGTATGTGCAGAAATCATTGAAGGTGACAGGACTGGATGAGAACGTGGTTAATAAAGAATGAAATCTTTAATCCGCTGCCTGTGGCCTCTTGTGGATCCCACCTCCCCGCCCCCCCCCCCCCCCCCCCCCTCCAAATCCCACACTTCGGAATTCTCTCCCGAACCCTCAGACCAAACACTCTTAGACTTTGTGTCGAGCATTCTCAGCTCTCCATCCAGCTTTTCCAAGGTGTTAATGATCACTGCCCATCTCCCTCTCTGCAGCTGACACACTCACTGACTAACCTTCCACTGGTGCCAGTACAGAGCGAGACTGCGGATAGTTGGGAACCTGTCTCGGGGGCAGGGAATTCATATGGTGTTCGTGGAAGTGGAAATGAATAAGGTTGGGAAGCATTTTCCGATCAGGGCCAGTGTGATCTCCTGGACTCGTTTCGATCGCCTCAGGGGGTCGGAGAGGAATTTCCCAGATTTTTTTTCCTCATATTGGCCCTGGGGTTTTCACTCTGGGTTTTCGCCTCTCCCTGGAGATCACATGGTCTGGAATGGGGGGGTGGGGGTGAGCTAATAGGTTGTGATGAACAAAGCATCGTAGCTGTGAGGGACAGCTCGGTGGATAGGATATTAGTATGTAGATAGGCTGGAAAATTGGGCGGGGATCCTGGATTCAGGATTCAATCCTGGACCGGGGAGCGGCGTGGGCTTGGAGGGCCGAAGGGCCTGTTCCTGTGCTGTATTGTTCTTTGTTCGTTGTTCTTTGTTGGTTCACATTCTCCAATTCTTCACCAACTCTTCCATTGGCTCAGGTGGAAATTGAAAGCTTGCGCTCTCTGTAGGATCACTGAAGCTTTGCTATAATGGGGCGGCGCGGTGGCACAGTGGTTGGCACTGCTGCCTCACAGTGCCAGGGACCTGGGTTCGATTCCCAGCTCGGGTCACTGTCTGTGTGGAGTCTGCATGTTCTCCCCGTGTCTGCGCGGGTTTCCTCCGGGTGCTCTGATTTCCTCCCACAGTCCAAAAGATGTGCTGGTTAGGTGCATTGGCCGTGCTAAATTCTCCCTCAGTGTATCCGAACAGGCACTGGAGTGTGGCGACTAGGGGATTTTCACAGTAACTTCATTGCAGTGTTAATGTAAGCCTACTTGCGACATTAATAAATAAACTAAAGTAAATATTCTGATAACATTCCTACTGAAAAGAGAATATATTCTCCCCTTCTTATTCCAACTGCGTCGGCTCCAAATATTGAAATCATAAAGTCCCTCATTTGCATTATGAGCTTCTTTCCTTTCAGAAATTCATGAACCTATTAACAATCAGTCTGGAGTTGACACCGTAACTTGGAGATGAATGTTAATCGTGTTCACAACAAAGTGTTTTCCCTTTCTAGCCAATTCTTGCTGTTTTTCTCAGCCCCAGTACACAGCAATGATGCATCATTGAAGGGGTTTTTGTACAGAGTGATGTGTTTACCTTCCACACCTATCAATCCAAGACCCAAGTCACCGTGGGGAGGACGTTAAACACTCCTAAATGTTATCGTGACGACTCAAATGTTGCTTGCACATTAGCACGAAAAGGACCTTACTGTGAATCCAAGTGCTCCAGAGTGAATGGTGAGCAGATTCTCAGAATGAGAGAGTGTTTCAGGAATTAGCGAGATTCTGCTGCCTGTGTGCCCCAGTGAGAATGAGTTCCCCAAAAACCTGACCCTGGAAACTAACAGAATACTGAAAGTTGCCCAAAAACCCTGGGATCAAATTTGGAGGTTCTAAAACAGGAACATGAGACATAGGAGCAGAATTAGGCCACTCGGCCCATCGAGTCTGCTCCGCCATTCAATCATGGCTGATATTTTTCTCATCCCCATTCTCCTGTCTTTCCCCCATAACCCCTGACCCCCTTATTAATCAAGAACCTATCCAAATCTGTCTTAAAGAAATAGGAGCTGGAAGAGCCAACCGTTGGTATTTATGAATATTGATTCTTATTGGCTGCACGAATAGCTTCATGTGTTCACTGGAAGTGACGTTACAGGGTCACGAGGACAGAAAACTGACAGAATGAAACAATCATGTCGTCAACACCACGCTGCAAATAAAGCTTGGTTATTGTTAACCCTCCATTCTTCCCAGTGTCAATTCTCCCATTGACAACAATCCTTCAATCAGGTCCCAGCTGATCTTCTACCTGAACTGCACCGCCTTGCAACATGCTGGCATCCTGTCCCAATACCTCAAAATCTATCCAGCTCTGTCCTGAAGGGATTGAGGATTCCACACACATGTCCCCCAACACCCCAGACCCTCCAGCACCCCCCCCAAACCCACCCCCCCCCCCCCCCCCCCCGCAACCCCCCCCCTCCCCCACAAGCTTGATGGGAGAGGGAATTCCAAAGGTTTCAAACTCCAAAAGCATTCTTCCTCATTTCAATCCAAAATGACCGAATTCGAGTTGTGAGGCCACCCTGAACCCTGGAGAAATCCTCGGAAAGAAACTGCTGCCCGAGGGACAAAACTCCAGCCGGGAGCTTTGTTGATAAAAGTGAATTTAGTCGGCAATCCGGTGTGACAGAGAGATTCCTTTGTTTTGCTAAATAACAACATTGACTAGACATCAAGATGATTCCTGAGCGGTGTCATCCCCAGTGAGAATGATAAGTTACCGTATCAATATCATTTCTTTTTTTTGCGACTATTTCCCAATTTACAATCCTAACACTCAGTGAGGTGGAACTCCATTTCTGAGATTAAAGAGTTGGGATTTGACTGTTCCATTGAAAGCTGGAATTCACTGGCGTCTCAATAATAGTTAACTGACAAATAGAAAGATGCATTTGCTGCAGTTCATCTCCCCGAGGGTCCAATTTTCCAGTTAACCCACAGCAGCCGTGTCACCATCTTTCTCAACTCTTTCCTGCTACACACAGGAAATATGCAAAAGCTCAAAGAATAAAATCTCCCTTTGCACTTTAGGGACTCTGGGGAGATGGAGAGTTCACTCACACTGAGAGATATCATATTACATTGTAACTCCTGACAAAGCTTTCTAAAAACTCCCACTGGAATAGGAGTCCCAAAACACTGACTCTCACTGGGGTGAGGGTTCCACACACACTGACTCTCACTGGGGTGAGGGTCCCACACACACTGACTCTCACTGGGGTGAGGGTTCCACACACACTGACTCTCACTGGGGTACGGATTCCACACACACTGACTCTCACTGGGGTACGGGTCACACACACACTGACTCTCACTGGGGTAAGGGTTCCACACACACTGACTCTCACTGGGGTAAGGGTTCCACACACACTGACTCTCACTGGGGTACGGATTCCACACACATTGACTCTCACTAGGGTACGGGTTCCACACACACTGACTCTCACTGGGATACGGGTCCCACACACACTGACTCTCACTGGGGTACGGGTTCCACACACGCTGACTCTCACTGGGGTACAGGTTCCACACACACTGACTCTCACTGGGGTATGGGTTCCACACACACTGGCTCTCACTGGGGTACGGATTCCACACACACTGACTCTCACTGGGGTAGGGGTTCCACACACACTGACTCTCACTGGGGTACAGGTCCCACACACACTGACTCTCACTGGGGTACGGATTCCACACACACTGACTCTCACTGGGGTATGGGTCCCACACACACTGACTCTCACTGGGGTACGGGACCCACACACACTGACTCTCACTGGGGTACGGGTTCCACACACACTGACTCTCACTGGGGGACAGGTCCCACACACACTGACTCTCACTGGGGTACGGGTCCGACACACACTGCCTCTCACTGGGGTACGGATTCCACACACACTGACTCTCACTGGGACACGGGTCCCACACACACTGACTCTCACTGGGGTATGGGTCCCACACACACTGACTCTCACTGGGGGACGGGTTCCACACACACTGACTCTCACTGGGGTATGGGTCCCACACACACTGACTCTCACTGGGGTACGGGTTCCACACACACTGACTCTCACCGGGGTACGGGACCCACACACACTGACTCTCACTGGGGTACGGATTCCACACACACTGACTCTCACTGGGACACAGGTCCCACACACACTGACTCTCACTGGGGTATGGGTCCCACACACACTGACTCTCACTGGGGTACGGGTCCCACACACACTGACTCTCACTGGGGTATGGGTCCCACACACACTGACTCTCACTGGGGTATGGGTCCCACACACACTGACTCTCACTGGGGTATGGGTTCCACACACACTGACTCTCACTGGGGTACGGGACCCACACACACTGACTCTCACTGGGATATGGGTTCCACATACATTCGGTGCATTGGCTGTGCTGAATTTTCCCTCAGTGTACCCAAACAGGCGCTGGAGTGTGGCGACTCGGGGATTTTCACAGTAACTTCACTGCTTGTGTTAATGTCAAAGCTACTTGTGACACTAAAAATAAAATAAACTTTTCTCTCTCTATCGCAGACAATGGGCGCATAGGAACACCTTTACTATTTGAGATATAGACAGCTATTGTTCTTTAGATTCTGTCTTCCCTGAATATCACAAACTCTGAATTACAGAAGGTTTTAATGGACCTGTCCCACCCTCATCTCTCCAATAAGCAGCAGGAAAGAAGTGGAGGCCATAAATTTCAGAAAGTTTAAAGCAATTGGACATTCCCGCAATCTCACTCCAACTTAATGAACAAACCTGTTTACTATAACAGTGTCCAGACCAGTGATAGCTCCATCTTAGGCAGCAATGCATGTTTTCCTGTGCTGGGGGCTCTGTGAACTAAATGGGAAGTATAAAATGAAAGCTTTTTCTATAGAGGGTTTCAAAAAGATTTGTGTTCCAGATTAAAATGCAGGCTGCGTTTAGATCCAAATTGAATAAACACCTCCTCAATGTTTGAGCTGCCACTGCCTCAGGACAGAGGAATCCATTCACTGCTCTCTGGTGTTGACAGATTGTTAACTGAACACTAGGTGGCCTTCCAATGGGAGTAAGCATACAGACATGTCCCTTTCACACTGGAGGCTATATCCTTCCTATAATTGGTCTAAATGTTGAACTGCATTGAGGAATACATTGTACATGGAAAAGTAGGATATGAAATGGGTGGAGAGTCCATTAAGAGGCTTGTGAGGTACAGACAGAAAGAGACCAGGCCTGGGATCCAAGTGGATATTCCTGAGCAGAGGAACTGGAGGAATGTGAATTAGGGAATAACCCTGAGGGAGAGAGCAGAGACTGATGGACTGGATGGAGGAGATTGAACCTGCCATGTGAGGCAAGATGGAGGAATCACAGGTAAGCCATTTGTTTTGGTTCCATGCAGTTTGTCTTCCCTATCTCCTTTTCTGCAGAAGTTCCAGTCTTTAAGCTCTGTGAGTGCATTGTGGAAGATTTCATCTGTGGGGGGCAGGTGTTTACTGTGCCATTATCCAGTATCTTACTTTACTGAACTGCCCTGGTCAGACTGCCTCAAGCAAATTCAGATAAAATGCCATAAACAGCCAATAAGCAGAATAAGCCAAGACTACTGTATGACTGAGTTAATTACCCAATACCTATTCAATACTTTTTCTAATGTTAAAAACCACTTAATGTAGAGAAGGCACAGACCGCCTGTAGCGTGTTAAAGGAAGGAAAGGTACTGGAGAAATTTGTAATGTTTGAGTGTTTGCAGAATTTCAGGGACATGTACACAGATATTGGAGAATATGTTCCAGTCTCGAATGGGGGAGGGTCTGACATTGATGCAGCAATGTCCAAGTGACTGATTCTGATTTGAGGACTGATTGTTCCAAAGAAGCTCATCTTTCTCCTTTGGGTTTTGCACCTTGTGATAGTTATTCCCATTGGGAATGGCAGTGATATGAGGGGTTTGGATTATGAGGAGAGGCTGAGGAGATTGGGTTTGTACTCGTTGGAGTTTAGAAGGATGAGGGGGGATCTTATGGAGACTTATAAGATAATGCGGGGGCTGGATAGGGTGGAGGCGGAGAGATTCTTTCCACTTAGTAAGGAAGTTAAAACTAGAGGACACAGCCTCAAAATAAAGGGGGGTCGGTTTAAGACAGAGTTGAGGAGGAACTTCTTCTCCCAGAGGGTGGTGAATCTCTGGAATTCTCTGCCCACTGAGGTGGTGGAGGCTACCTCGCTGAATATGTTTAAAGCGCGGATGGATGGATTCCTGATCGGTAAGGGAATTAAGGGTTATGGGGATCAGGCGGGTAAGTGGTACTGATCCACGTCAGATCAGCCATGATCTTATTGAAGGCTCGAGGGGCTAGATGGCCTACTCCTGCTCCTATTTCTTATGTTCTTATGATATATTAATGAGCTGTTCCTCCTGCGTTGATATTCAGTATGATTCACCGGAAAAGCGGGGTTGGAACATAAATTGTCAACCCCCCCTTGAGAAATGTTATTTTTGCGTAAGAATACACTGTACCCTCCTAGGGTAATTATTGGAAGGACAACTCAAGTTAGGAACAGAAAACAGGATTGTATATGATGGGCCGAATGGCCACCAATAGTTCTATGATGGGATGTACAGTTGCAGACAGGAGCTGCTGCTGTACGTGGACATAAATACTCTGAGTGAGGGGCTATAAAGAGTGACACGTGGATTCCTACACTTGGTACAAAGTTCTAGTGAATCAGGAAACCTTGATTGTCTTTTCTGCTCAGTCCCATGACCTCCTTTAGCATTTGCAGAGTGGCAACTCTCCCGAACTGCCCACTCTACACATCACACCTTGTACCAGGTTAATCGCTGGGTGGAAAATCTTGCTGCAAAAAATAGCTTCAGAAATCGATGGAAATAAGAGGAATTTATTATTTAATATTTCTGAAGTCCAGCTCAGTTGCAGCATAATTGCGAGGGAAATCTTGTTGAATCAATTTATTGGAATCCTTTGAAGGAATAATGTGGTTAAAGAGGGGCCTGCAGATTTACTGCACTCGGATTTCCAAAAGGCATTTGATAAGGTGCCGCATCAAAGGTTATTGAGGAAAATAAAAATTCATGGCATAGGGCTAACATTTCAGCATGAATAGAAGATTGACTGGCTGACAACAAACAGAGAAAATGCATAAATGGGTCTTTGTCTGATTGGCAGGATGTGACGAGGGGGTCCTGCACGTGTCTGTTTTGAGGCCTCAACACTTTACAATCTACATCAATGACTGAGACGAGGGGAATGAAGAGCACGTTAGTTAAATGTGCGAAGGACACAAAGAGAGGTAGGAAAGTATGTGGTGAAGTAGACGTAAGGCGGCTGCGGACAGTTGTGGATAGGATGAATGAGTGGGTAAAAACCTGGTAGATGGAGTATAAAATTACGCTGTTCACCTTAGCCGGACCTGATGAAGGAGCAGCACTCCGAAAGCTCGTGCTACCAAATAAACCTGTTGGAATTTAACCTGGTGTTGTGAGACTTCTTGCTGTGCTTTAGCCAGAGGACTGGGGAAATGCAAACATAGTTCCACTGTTTAAAAAGGGATCGAAGGAAATGCCAAACAATTACAGGCCAGTTGGTCTTACATTGGTGGTGGGCTAATTCGTGGAATCAATCCTGAGAGAGAGGATAAACTGTCACGTAGAAAGGCACAGACTTGTTAGGGATTTTCACAGTAACTTCATTGCAGTGTTAATGTAAGTCTACTTGTGACACTAATAAATAAACTTTAAAGAGGATGGTCAGCATGGATTTGTTAAAGGAAGATCTTACCTCACAAAGGAAATGGCAAGAAGAGTTGGTGAAGGTAGTTGTGTATATGGATTTTAGCAAGGTTTTTGACACGGTCCCACATGGCGGATTGGTCTAAAATGTAAAAGTCCAATGGATATGGGGCAATGTGACAAGCTTAGCAGCTTAGTAACAGGAAACAAAGGGTAAAGGTCGATGGATGCCCTTACGAATGAAATGTTGTTTCAAGTGGTGTCCCACAGGGTTGTGTTGGGACCCTTGCTGTTTGTGTTTGTATATTAACGATTTGGACGTGAACATGGAGGGCATAATTGGTAAATCTGCAGCTGATTCAAAGATTAGCCGAGTAGTAGGTAGCTATAATCTACAAAATGATATTGATTGGTTGGTGGAGTGGGCAGGAAAGTGGCAGATGGATTTTAAGATAGAAAGGTGTGAGGTATGGATTTAGGAAGGTCAAACACCTGGAGGAAATACACAATAAACAGGAATTTACTAAGAGGGGTAGGTGAAGTGAGAGATCTTGGCATACAAGTACACAGGCTCCTAAAAGGCAGCAGTTCAAGTAGATAAGGTTGTAAAGGAGGCAGATAGAATGCTCTCCTTCATTGGCAGAGGTATAGAATATAAAAATAAGGATATAATGATGGAATTGTATAAAACACTGGTGAGGCCGTAACTGGATGTTGTGTGTAGTTCTGGTCACCACATTACAGGAAGGATGTAATTGCTCTGGAGAGAATGCAGAGGAGATTTACTGGAATGTTGTCAGGGCTGGAGGGGTGTAGCCATGAGGAGAGATTGGATAGGCTGGGGTTATTTGCCTTGGAACAGAGATATATTTTGATTGAGGCGTACAACATTATGAGGGGAGGAGATAGTGACAGGATAAAATTGTTTACCTTGGTGGAGAATTCTAGAACCAGGGGACATAGATTCAAGATAAGTGGCAGAAGGTGTAGAGGGGACGTGAGGAAGAACTTTATTACGCAGAGGTGGTGGGTGTCTGGAATTCACTGTCTGAATTAGTGGTGGAGGTGGAAACTCTAAACTCTTTTTAAACAGCACCTGGATCTACACCTTAAGTGCTGTGAGCTACAGGGCTATGGGCGGAGTGCAGGAAGGTGGGGTTAGAAAGGGCACCTGGGTGTCCTCGGGCTGGCATGGACAAGATGGGCCGAATGTGCTGTAACTTTTCTCTGGTTTTAAGGCTGCCCTCCGCAAATCCCACCCGACCCAGCACTTTAAAAACTGGAAAATTCCACCCAGTGACTTGTTACAGGTCAGGAAGTCAATGTTTGTGAAATGTGGTAATGGCTACACGAAGCTGAAAGGTTAGCTTTAACATTCCTGGAGCAGTGGGTTTAACTTTAACAATTGTACCATCTGTGTGTCTGAAATATTGACCTGCTGTGAGGAATGATAATTGATTCTAAAATGAGAGATAATAAGAGATTTTAACATCGTAAAAACTGGTAATGTCAGAGAGGAACACTGAATTTGAAAGAACACTTGTCGATTTCAAAGTCTCAATGCAGGAAAGGATTTCTAACGTTCTGTCAAAGAACAATAATAGTCCCGTTGCTGTGAACTACGGTAATTAACTTTTGTTTTCCATTAACCTCTGCAGTTAATGACTTTGTTTCTGATGTTTAGAGCAATCCCTGGGACATTTAGACCAGAGATAATGGATAGTGAGACTGAACAGAGAACTTACAAAACAGGCCCAGACCCAAATCATCAAACTCCAAAAACCAAGGGTGAGAAAACAATACTGTGTAATCATGACAGGAACACCAGAAATAATAGTGTGTATACACAACAGGAACACTGTAGTAATAACAGAGAGAATTACAGCACAGGAACAGGCCCTTTGGCCCACCGACCATGCTGCCCGACTGAACTAAAACCCCCTACCCTTTCGGGGACCATATCCCTCCATTCCCATCCTATTCATGTGTTTGTCCAGACGCCCCTTAAAAGTCACTATCGTATCTGCTTCCACTATCTCCCCCCGGCAGCAGGTTCCAGGCACCCACCACCCTCTGTGTCAAAAAAAACTTGCCTCGTACATCTCCTTTAAATCTTGTCCCTCGCACCTTAAACCTGTGCCCCCTAGTAATTGACTCTTCCGCCCTGGGAAAAGCTTCTGATAATGTGTGTTCGCAACCTGAGCACCGTAGTAATAATAGTGTGTATTCATGACAGGAACACTGGAAATAATAGACAAATGCAAAATACTCTGCTCTGACGAAGGGTCAGAGCGACTCGAAACATTGGCTCTATTTCTCTCTCCACAGAGGCTGTCAGACCTGCTGAGATTTTCCAGCATTTTCTGTTTTTGTGACTGGAAATAGTAGTGTGTATACATGACAGGAACACTGTAGGAATTGTGGGAAGCTGGTTGGTGTGCGGTAATAATGAGATATCAGAAAGTTCCGATCAGCATCATGTCTCGATACAGAGTCATGGTTTAAGTGTTTGGAATATTGATTATTCAGCTACTCTCAGTGAAATTGCACAGACTGGATACAGGGAAAGGCGATTCAAGATTGATCCCCACACCCTTTCCAATTGTTAACAGGTTTTAGTTCATCGTTTACTATAGGTAGAATCTTTGTGAGTTACTCTGCTTCCTGGTTTAGGAACTAACAAAGCAAACACACTGAAAGATCCTCTCCATCTGGTCTTTGAACCAATCATTGCAGCCGATATAAATTTCAACTAAAACAAGCCATTTCAAAGTATTGGGGTAGTGTTTACAGTGAATACACCAGAAATAGAAGGAAGTCTCACAACACCAGATTTATTTGGCATCACGAACTTTCAGAGCTTGTGATTTCAAATAACCCTGTTGGACTTTAACCTGGTGTTGTGAGACTTCTTACTGTGTTCACCCCAGTCCAACGCCGGCATCTCCACATCCTGTAGCCACCAGCCCCTCCTATCAATGTAGTGTCCAATTTGAAAGTTCTTAGTGGAAGCAGTGGCCATTCACCAGGCTGCATGAGATCTGATAAATATTCCAATCATTCATTGTTTGATGTCTCCATTGTTGGATAGAAGATCAAAGTGGCTTCTGTGGATTTATTGTGATTATTTGAGGAAGTGAATGGTTGTATTCTGATTATTGCTTGGGAACAGAGGGAGCAGGATTGACTATCAGAGTGGAAGCAATCACAGCTGCGTTGAAACCCGGTTGTGTGTGTGTTGGAATTGGCGATGTGACAGCGCCACGTGTTTCTGAGGGTGAGCGTTGGGCTGTTAGTCTATTTGCTGACCATCCAGTTCTTGCTGGACTCCTGAAGCACCTTGTCCTGATTGGCTGGACTCTTCAAGCAGCAGATGATTCAAAGCCATCAACCTTCACTTCTCAACGACAGTGAACAGTTAGAGGATGGAAAAGAGGCTCCTTTTGGTCTATAGCAATGTTTAAAACACCACATCTCTTTTCCCATCAGATCCCAATCGGATTCCGTCTGTCCCGGTTTATTTGGGATTGAATTTCACTCCTTCGTTAGAGGGAAATGCATTTTAAAAACTGCATTCCTGTTGCCTTATTGAAAGGAATCTGAATTCTGTCAGTTTTCTCAGCTGCTGCTATTAATAATGTAAATTAATGGACTCCGTTACCTGAGAAATTTTATATTGATTTTGCTTCTTTTAAATGGAAAACAATAGAGGATGTTCCCGATGGTGGGGGAGTCCAGAACCAGGGGCCACAGTCTGAGGATTCAGGGTAGACCATTTAGGACGGATATGAGGAGATATTTCTTCACCCAAAGAGTGGTGAGCCTGTGGAATTCATTACCACAGGAAGTAGTTGATGCCAAAACATTGAATGTATTCAAGAGGCGGCTGGATATAGCACTTGGAGCGAATGGGATCACAGGTAAAGGGGAGAAAGCAGGATTAGGCTATTGTGTTGGATGTTTGTAATGAATTGCGGAGCAGGCTCGAAGGGCCAAATGGCCTCCTCCTGCTCCTATCTTCTATGAAGCTCTTTGTCTGTTAAAAGCCCGGTGCGAAATGGGTTTCACACTGCAATATGCAGGCACCGATTGGTAAAACCATTTGGCAGAACAGAGCTGTGCCTGAGCTCCGACCACCCTGAAGCAGACAGGATTCTGGAGAATCCCAAGGCTTTTCATGCATATATAAGAAGGGAATAGTGGGTATTGGAATAGTGTAGGTTAGATGGGTTTTAGATTGGTTTCACTGGTCGGTGCAACATCGAGGGCCGAAAGGCCTCTACTGCGCTGTAATGTTCTATGAAAGGGTAGGTTCACTCAAGGACAGTGGAGGAATTTGTGTGTGGAGCCAGATGAGGTGAGTGAGGTTGTTAACGAGTACTTTGCATCAGTATTCACAAAGGAGAAGGATGTGATGAATGGTAAGTGTAGAAAGGAGGATGGATAGGCAGCATGGTTTTGTGAAGGGGAGGTCATGTCTCACAAACCTGATTGAGTTCTTTGAGGAAGTGACAAGAAAAATTGACTGGTAAAATGGATACAAAACTGGCTTGGGCATAGAAAACAGAGAGTAGCAGTGAAAGGGTACTTTTCTAACTGGAGATCTGTGACAAGCGGTGTTCCACAAGGATCAGTGCTGGGGCCTCTGTTGTTTGTAATATATATATAAATGATTTGGAGGAAAATGTATGTCGTCTGATTAGTAAATTTGCAGATGATGCAAAAATTGGTGGATTTGCGGATAGTGAGGAGGATTGTCAGAGGATGCAGCAGGATATAAATCGGCTGGAGACCTGGGCCGGAAGATGGCAGATGGAATTTAACCCGGACAAATGTCTACTGCAGAAGGAAAGTATACAGTAAATGGTGGAGCCCTGAGAAATATTAGCATACAGAGGGATCTAGGCATGCAGATCCACAGTTCCCTGAAGGTGGCAACTCAGGTGGACAAGATGGTCAGGAAGGTGTATGGCATGCTGGCCTTCATCGGTCAGGGCATTGAGTGTAGGAATTGGAAAATCATGTTGCAGCTGTATAAGTCTTTGGTTGGGTTGCATTTGGAGTATTGTGTACAATTCTGGTCGCCACACTACCGGAAGGATGTTGATGCATTGTAAAGGGTACAAAAGAGATTTACCAGGACATTGCCTGGTTTGAAGGATAATGGACTATGAAGAAAGGTTGAACAAACTTGGATTGTTTTCATTGGAGGGTCAGAGGATGAGGGCGGGGGGGACCTGATAGAGGTTTACAAGATTATGACAGGCTTGGATAGAGTGGATAGTCAGTCTTTTTCCCAGGGTCGAAAGGTCAATTATTCGGGGGCATAGGTTGAGTGTGAGAGGAGGAAAGTTTAAAAGAGATGTAAGGGGCAGGTTTTTCACACACAGGGTGGTGAATGCCTGGAACGCGCTGCCGGAGGAGGTGGTGGAAGCAGATTCTATAACAATGTTCAAGAGGCATCTGGACAGATACATGAATAGGCAGCGAATAGAGGGATACGGACCACATAGAGGCAAGAAAATATTAGATTAGAGAGGCATCTGTGTCGGCACAGACTTGGTGGGCCGAAGGGCCTGTTCCTGAGCTGTACTGTTCTTTGTTCTTAAATCGGGGTGAGGGAGTGGCGAGGGGGCAAATTGGGGAGAGGGGAGTGGCAAGAGGGGTAAATCGGGGGTAGGGAGTGGGGAGGGATTGAATCAGGGTGAGGGAGTGACGAGGGAATAAATCGGACAGGGAATGGTGAGGGGGTAAATCGGGGTGAGGGAGTGGTGAGGGGGTAAATCAGAGATAGGGAGTGGGGGGGGTAAATTGGGGGTAGGGAGTGGGGAGGGGGTAAATTGGGGGTAGGGCGTGGGGAGGGGGGTAAATCGGGGAGAGAGGAGTAGCGAGAGGGTAAATCAGAGATAGGGAGTGGGGGGGTACGCAGGAGAGGTTAAATGTAAAAGTGATGCTGTTGTGAGGGAAACAGAAATGATAACAGGGCAACCATCAGGAGACAGCATCTCAAAGAATTACAGCAAAAATATCCCATTGTCTGATAGACTGGGACCAGAGTCCGGCTTTTTAACGCCCCTTTTAACCGGCGGTGGGCATTGCTTAGCATCCCAGCTCTCTGACATTTGATTCTGGAGCCTGGAGCAGGGCGAGTGGGGCTTGACTCTGAGCAAGCGGGTCGTTGGTTCAAGTCCTGCCCCTGAGCCTTGAACAGCAGGGTGGGCAGTACTGTGGGAGTGCTGCACTGTCAACAGTGCCACCAGCTACTGAATGAGTTGTTAAACTGAAGCCCTTTTCTCAAGGTGACATCAAGATCTCAGTGCACTGTTCAGAAGAGGAAGAAGAGAGATTCCCCCCGTCCCCCACTGCCCTGGTCAATATTTATACATCACGAACACCAGACCAAAAAAATGGTCTTGATCAGATGACAGTTTGTGTGATCTTGCTGTGTACACATTGGCTGCATTGCAATAGTGACTCCTCAAGAATAGCTCACTGTCTCTGGTGAGGGTGTCAGGAGGGTCCTGAGGTGGTGAAAGTGGGCGAGATAAATGCACACTGAGAGTTACAGCAGCTATCCAGCTGAGGTGTGAGAATTTCTGAGAATTTCTGCTCATTCCGATTGGGTGTGGGGAGGATAAGGAATCAAATCCCAGGCTGCGGGTTGTGTGAGGAAGTTGCTGCTCTCTGCTGGTTCCAAGCAGCTTTACAATCTTCTTCCTAAAGACAGACAGGAATTCCTCTGACATTTCCCCGGTTCGCAGACACTGGAAATGGATGCGTTCTGCATGTTTAATCTCAGATGGAATATTAATGGTTGTATTTATTCTATAATAACCATTATCATTGCTCATAGCTCTACTTGCTCATTGAGCCGAACAGTAAAAGTAATCGCAGTAAATAATTCTTTAGTTGTAGATGTTGTGATTCATTTGTAACTAGTGGTTACCATTAGCCAGGGTTAGGGATTAACGCTGATTAAATGACAAGTCAATGGGATTTGAGACCAGTTATCTGAAGGAACCCTTGTATTAACTTCATTCACAGCAGGAATGTCCCAATGGTGTCCACTCACATTGTCTGTACTTTTAAGACTTGATTATCTGTAAAGACTCGCATTCCAACTATTATCTTGTAAATTATATGTCCTGTTTGTAAACACAACTCCTCACTCACCTGAAGAAGGAGTGAGACTCCGAAAGCTCGTGCTACCAAATAAACCTGTTGGACTTTAACCTGATGTTGTGAGACATCTTACCATTGGTGTCCCACTGGGGATTGGGGACACTGAGCATTGAACCCTAACCCTTCCGAACAGCACTTCTGACAAAGTCCCGCATGGGAGACTGGTCAAGAAGGTCCATGGGATTCCGGGCAATTTGGCAAACTGGATCCAAAATTGGCAGGAGGCAGAGGACAATGGTCGAAGGCTGTTTTTGTGACAGGAAGCCTGTGTCCAGTGGTGTTCATGATGTGGAGATGCCGGCGTTGGACTGGGGTAAGCACAGTAAGAAGTCTCACAACACCAGGTTAAAGTCCAACAGGTTTATTTGGTAGCAAATACCATAAGCTTTCGGAGCAATGCTCCTTCGTCAGATGGAGTGGATATCTGCTCTCAAACAGGGCACAGACACAGAAATCAAATTACAGAATACTGATTAGAATGCAAATCTCTACAGCCAGCCAGGTCTTAAATGTACAGACAATGTGGGTGGAGGGAGCATTCAACACAGGTTAAAGAGATGTGTATTGTCTCCAGACAGAACAGCTAGTGAGATTCTACAAGTCCAGGAGGCAAGCTGTGGGGGTTACTGATAATGTGACATAAATCCAACATCCCGGTTTAGACCGTCCTCATGTGTGCGGAACTTGGCTATCAGTTTCTGCTCAGTGACTCTGCGCTGTCGTGTGTCGTGAAGGCCGCCTTGGAGAACGCTTACCTGAAGATCCAAGGCTGAATGCCCGTGACTGCAGTCACGATCTTCAGGTAAGCGTTCTCCAAGGCGGCCTTCACGACACACGACAGCGCAGAGTCGCTGAGCAGAAACTGATAGCCAAGTTCCGCACACATGAGGACGGTCTAAACCGGGATGTTGGATTTATGTCACATTATCAGTAACCCCCACAGCTTGCCTCCTGGACTTGCACAATCTCACAAGCTGTACTGTCTGGAGACAATACACATCTCTTTAACCTGTGTTGAATGCTCCCTCCACCCACATTGTCTGTACATTTAAGACCTGGCTGGCTGTAGAGATTTGCATTCTAGTCAGTATTCTGTAATTTGATTTCTGTGTCTGTGCCCTGTTTGAGAACAGAGACCACTCCATCTGACGAAGGAGCATTGCTCCGAAAGCTTATGGTATTTGCTACCAAATAAACCTGTTGGACTTTAACCTGGTGTTGTGAGACTTCTTACTGTCCAGTGGTGTTCTGCAGGGATCGGTGCTGGATTCCTTGCTGTGTGATGTGTACATTAATGATCTGCATGTGAGTGTAGGAGGTATAAGTAAATTCACAGGTGACTGGCTTTGTGGTAAAACAGTGAGGAGCAAACCGTTAGATTACAGAATGATACAGACGGGTTGGTCAGACGGGCAGAACAGCAGCAAATGGAATTCAACCCTGAAAAGTGTGAGGTGATGCATTTTGGGAGGACTAACAAGGCAAGGGAATCCACAATGAAAGTAGGATGAAGGGAAGAACAGAGGGACCTTGGTGTCCATCTCCATAGATCTCTGAAGACAACAGGACAGTTAGATAAGATGGTTAAGAAGCATACGGGATGTTTGCCTTTATTAACCAAGGCACTGAATGTAAAAGCAGAGAGGTTATGACGGAGCTGTATAAAATGCTGGTTAGACCACAACTGGCGTACTGTGTGCCGTTCTGGTCGTCACACACTAGAAGGAAGTGATTCACTAGAGAAGGTGCAGAGGAGATTCACCGGGATGTTGCCAGGGCTGGAGTGTTTCAAGAGAGGTGGGGTTGTTTTCCTTGGAGTAGAGAAGGCTTGGAGATTGAGGTGTATACAAAATAAGGGGCATAAATGGGGTGGGTAAGAAGGAACTTTTCCCCTTATCACAGGGATCAATAACTGGGGGCATAGATTGAGGGTCAGGGGCAGGAGGAAAAACATTTTCACCCAGAGGGTGGGGGGAATCTGGAACTCACTGCCTGAAAGGGTGGTAGAGGTGGGAACCCTCACAACATTTAAGTATTTTTAGATGAGCATGTGAGATGCCATAACATACAAGACTACAGGCCAGGTAGATAGGTGCTTAATTGCTAGCGCAGACATGATGGGCCGATGGGCCTCTTTCTGTGCTGTGTCTGTGTACCTGTACCTTCACCACACGGGCTACAGCGGCTCAAGGCAGCAACTCACCACAACTTTCTGAAGGGCAATTAGGGATGGGCAATAAATGCTGTGTAGCCATCGACAGTCACACCCGGGAATGAAGGAATGGCTGAAGCAGGGTTTTAGGGAAGGGATTGCTGTTTCCTGGGGTTGAGGGAGGGAGGTTGAGGGAGATAGGAACACACGAGGCCACGAACCCAACCACACAAGCTGCATGGTCAATGTGACTCAGTTTGGGAAAATCCAGGCGATGGAAACTTGGGAGTTTAGGACAAGGCTCGGTGAAGTGGAGTTCAAAGGTCAGCATAGCTCAGGATGAAACAGCATCAGAATCATTGCTTTCCAGTTAATAGCTGGGAAGAGGGGAAAGATCTAAAGCACTGGAGGAACAGGATTGACAGAGTTGTTTAAAAGTTTATTTATTAGTCACAAGTAAGGCTTACATTAACACTGCAATGAAGTTACTGTGAAATTCCCTAGTCGCCACAGTCCAGCGCCTGTTCGGGTCAATGCACCCTAACCAGCACATGTTTCAGACTGTGGGAGGAAACCGGAGCACCCGGAGGAAACCCACGCAGACACGGGGAGAACGTGCAAACTCCGCACAGTGACCCAAGCCAGGAATTGAACCCGGGTCCCTGGAGCTGTGATGCAGCGGTGCTAACCACTGTGCCACCATGCCGCCCCTGACAAAAGATAGCAATGGAATAATTTGACCTGCAATGTAATCATAGAGGTTTACAGCATGGAAACAGGCCCTTCGGCCCAACTTGTCCATGCCACCCCTTTTTTTAAAAAACCCCTAAACTGGTCCCAATTGCCCGCATTTGGCCCCTGTCCCTCTCTCCCCATCGTACCTATGTAACTGTCTAAATGCTTTTTAAAAGACAAAATTGTACCCGCCTCTACTACTACCTCTAGCAGCTTGTTCCAGACACTCACCACCCTCTGTGTGAAAAAATTGCCCCTCTGGACACTTTTGTAAATCAATTTATAAAATCAAAGCAATGTCTTACATTGTGCGTCTCCAGTTGTTCTGTGTTTGAGTTGATTAGTCTCTGTGTTGGTATCAGTGTGTTAGCAATGTCGCAGTAATAAAATCCACAAACTTTACAGTGAAGGCCATTCAGCCCAGTGTGTCTCTACTGGCTCTCTGTAAAATTTGCTTCCTGTGATATTTATCCACTTTCTTGTTAAAACCTGTCCTCGATCTTACTGCTCCCTCGCTGCTGTGAATCCTCTTCAGCCTTTCAGTATCAACAAATTCACCTGAACATCCTCCTTTCTGATGAGAACTTTGTCCTCTCGTTAACGTCTCTCCAGATTGTGCCCATTTAATTTCTTTCAAACCTCCTTTTGATTTTGGACATTGATTTTTGAGAGCTCTCTTAATTGTCTCTGCTTTGCTGAATTGAAGCCCCCCACCTCCTGGGGTCCACTGAGTGAGTTTATTCCCTATCTCCCCTCACGAGATATTTAATATTCTTCCAAAAGGAAAATTCCCTGACTCCACAATGTTTGACCTGTGGCCTCATGAATTCATTGGGAAGTGTCGCTCTCTCAGGTCATACAATCTGATTTAATCAAATCTATAACCTCACTTTGTAAGTGTTTCTTTAATGTTTAATATTTATTTCCTCCCATCCATCTCATTCCTCTGTGTGAAAGTTCATCTTGGTATTGAGTTCTTGGTTTTGTTGACCTGAAATCCTTGTGTCTTTGCAGTTAAAACATTTATTTTTAATCACCCTCAAATTCTGATCTTGCGAGTGATGGTTCAGTGCTGAGATGTGTCTCCTCTGAATCTGGAGGGTGTAGTCCCATCCCAGAGACTGTTATGTGAAACCCACTCCAGACTGCACCGAGGAAGTGCTGCTCGGTCACAGGTGCTGTCTCTCAGACAAGATGTTAAAGTGAGGTCCCTGTCAGCCCCCTCCAAGTGGATATAAAGCATCCCATGGCATTATCTTGAAGAGGAGCAGGGGGGTTATCTCTCGAGCAACATCACCAAAACACATAATCTGGACATTGTCACGTTGCTGTTTCTGGGATCTTGCTGTGCGTAAACTGGCTGCCATTTGTCCCATGTTGCAACAGTGACTACACTTCGAGAGTACCACTGGCTTGTTAAGGCTTTGAGTTAGCTGATGTTTGTGAAAAGCGAAATGAAAGTCCTTCAGTTTTCTGTCCCTACACCACTGGCAATAGGATAATTGGCCATTGCTAATTCTGCAACATTTACCAAACCGTTAACCCCCCCTGGAAATAGTGAGTGTAAAGGATATTGAATATTCGATCAGCCACTTTCGTATCGAAAGGTGGGGCAGGCTTGATGGGCTGAATGGCCTACACCTGTTCCAATTATGGAATCCCTAGGCTGCAGAAAGAGGCCATTCGGCCCATCGAGTCTTCATCAACTCTCCGAAAGAGCATCCCACCCAGGCCCTCCCCTCTGTCCTTTCCCTGTAATCCCGCACACTCACCGTGGCCAATCCACCCAACCTGCACATCTTTGGAGTGTGGGAGGAAACCCGGAGCACCCGGAGGAAATCCACGCGGACACGAGGAGAACATGCAAACTCCCCAAGAACAGTCGCCCGAGTCCGGAATTGAATCCGATCCCTGGCGCTGCGAGGCAGCAGTACTAACCACTGTGCCACCCATAATATTTCTAACCAGCTAACAGCGACTGTTCTTCATGCTAAGACAGGGTATGAAACAATTCTGTCTTCCGTGGATTTAGTAAAGATGAAAGGAAAGCTGAATTTATAAGAAGCAGTATGTAAAGCGAGTGTAAGATCTGTAATTATTGGAACATTAATTATCTAAGCTGATGGCAACAGGGGGAGCGTTTGGAGAATTAATTAATCTGCAAGGTATCAAAGACTCGTTAGTGAAGCATGAAAAGGAAGATAACCTGATTGTACAATGTAGGAAACAGCAGCTGACTATTCCTGAATAAAGAAGGTGAAATTACACCTCAAACTGTTTGAATAATGCAATGTTTGGCTAATTCACTGCATATTTCAGTTTGTTCCACTGTCTGTATACTTCCCATTGAAATAATAAATGCAAAAAGTGAAACTCGCTCACTTTCTGCCGGGGGGGAGGTGGTGGAAGCGGATACGGTCGTGACTTTTAAGCGGCGTCTGGACAAATACATGAATAGGATGGGAATAGAGGGATATGGTTCCCGGAAGGGTAGGGGGTTTTAGTTCAGTCGGGCAGCATGGTCGGTGCAGGCTTGGAGGGCCAAAGGGCCAATTCCTGTGTTGTAATTTTCTTTGTTCTTTGTTCTCTAATTTAAACAGCCACCTTCATTTGGAAAGTCTTGGGGACAGCAATAAGACACAACAATGTGGCCAGCCCATACAGCCCCTTTAAGCTGCTCCACCATCCAATAAGACCACGGCTGGTCTTCAACTCCAATCCCCATACTCTTTAATTGCTTCAGAGTATGAAAGGTCTATTCATCCCAGCCTTGAGCTACAATAACCCTCGGCAGCATAAGATTCCAAAGATTTTCAACCCTCTGAGTCAAGAAATGTCCCCTCACCCCAGTCTGAAATTGTGATGTGGGGATGACTGGGGTGGGCACAGTAAGAAGTCTCACAAAAACAGGTTAAAGTCCAACAGGTTTATTTAGAATCACGAGCTTTCGGAGCGCTGCTCCTTCACCAGGTGAGTCCTTCATCACTCATTCGATTCCCGCTTGGGTCACTGTCTGTGCGGAGTCTGCACGTTCCCCCCGTGTCTGCGTGGGTTTCCTCCGGGTGCTCCGGTTTCCTCCCACAGTCAGAAAGACGTACTGGTTGACCATGCTAAATTCTCCCTCGGTGTACTTGAACAGGAGCCGGAGTGTGACGACTAGGGGATTTTCACAGTAACTTCATTGCAGTGTTAATGTAAGCCTACTTGTGACGCTAATAAATAAGCTTAGAAATCCCACTAAAGAGTTGGTGTCAGCTTCTTGGCGTTTAAAATTAAAATCTATTTTTCTTTTACCAAAGTGAATAATCTCACATTTCCTCCAAAACTCTGAGCCACTTTCATGGCCGTTTATCCGCGCGGCCTGTGCACCAATTCCTCGTGTCCCTCCATCAGCTTGCTGTTCCACCTCCATTTAGATTGTCAGTAAACATTGATACGTTCCACATCTCAGTAAGTAAGAGAGATAAATAACTGAGAGCCCAATGCTGATGTTTCCCCAACTCCATGAAGATGACCCCCTTTGTGTGCTGCTCTTTACAAACTGGGACTGACCTCTGCACAATTCACTCTATCAGTGCTGTATAGAGCAGCTCTGAGTATCCCCCATTAACCCATTTGTACAGCAATGGAGATCCCCCAGCAGGGGCTGGCTGGCTCTGGACTCCTAACCTCTCTCCAATGTGTCCATTACTGGCCACACTTCTCAACCTCTGCCTTTTACCCCGAGTTTGGTCGGTGCAGGCTCGGAGGGCCGAAGGGCCTGTTCCTGTGCTGTAATTTTCTTTGTTCTTTTAGATTGTTCTATTTATGGATTTGATTTAATTAAACCTTTTGCATTCCGTCATTCAAATTGGGAACTTTATTGCTTCTGCTGATTTGAACTGATCAAAGGTGTTAATCCCAACAAACACTAGCATCAGACGCTTGGAAATTCTTCTGTAGAACTGCAGGAAAATCAATTTTCTCTCCAGCCTGCTGCGTTTCTCCAGGATTAGCTGCTTCTTTTATAAAGACAGGCATTCCTTAGCAGCAGAGTTTATTTCTGAAGCGATGAATCATTGCGAAGATATTAAACACATGGACACTTGCTGTGATACTGCACCGTCCACTATTGTGACAATCTGCACAATCCCCGTCCAGATCAGTGGGCAGAGGGATGTTTAAAAATGCAGCTTAGAAAACATGCTGAGGGAGGGAATCGCTACACAGTCCAGGCTTGCAGCCTCGAGACACTCACTCCATTCAACCTGAAACTTTGATTGAAGAGACTTTTCCCTCAGACACTTTGGCAAATATTTTGACAATATCTCATTGTTGTGATTGATTGGCTGGGCAGAGAAAAGCCAATATGTTTACAGTCCACTCGACTGCGCGTCCAGAGACTTCCCTCCTCTTCATTGATCTGATCCATTGGCCAGGAAATGGAGGATGAGTTTCCCTGGAATCTCTGTCTGCTGATTCTGGGTTGAGCTCCACTGAATCCTGTACTTGATAAATGTTCACTTCCTTCCCCTGTGAACACCATCAAAATGTCGCCACACACACGCTGTATTTCTTGTCGACATGTCAGGTCCTATTTGTTCGATGCAGGGATTAAGGTAAAATCTCAAAGGAATCAACTCCCTTTTGCCTCATTATTCCCAGATCTCCAGCAACACAGAACTCTCCAGAAACTCAAGATTATTCAATATATTGGTTTGTTTTGTCTCTGGTCAGCCACACGATATTGCTTTTCACACACAGCCAATTAGAATCATAGAATCCCTTCATTGCAGAAGAGGCTATTCGGCCCATCGAGTCTGCACCGGCTCTCTGACACAGTCTTACCCTCTCCCCAGCCAACCCCCGTAACCCTACACATTTCCCATGGCTAATCCATCTAATCTACATCTTTGGACTGTGGGGGGGGGAAACTGGAGCACACGGAGAAAACCCAAACAGACACGGGGAAAACATGCAAACTCCACACAGACCGTGATCCACTGGTGCTGTGAGGCAGCAGTGCTAACCACTGTGCCACCGTTATAATCTTGAATAAAATTGACATCCAAAGGGGTTTTAATTTCTTTACAAGCCCTAGAGTATTTGAGGCTGATGGATGCTGGTTTATTTTGGAACAGTTATCAATGGGAAAAGCATTGTGCATATTGTGGAGATGGTGAATATTGTATATACCTTTAAGGGCTAGTGTCACGTCACTGTGGTATAGGGTGTTTGGCAGAGAAAGGGTTAATATGGGACTGGAGACCAGTACCACCCACAGTATGATGGAGAGAGTCACGTGATTGTAGACTGTGTGCTAGAGTCTGGAAGACGCCAATGAGGAAACAGCACCATGATGAAGTACAGAGTTATAGGTTACCAAGAAATGGTTTATGGTCAACAAGCCTCCAAGGTGGGAGGTCCTGTAGCGCTGTGGTAGCATCCCTACCTCTGGACCAGAAGCTCTGGAGTCGAATCCAACACCAGGACGTGTTGGCCACAGAAGGAGTTCATTACACTGTTCAACAGCTGATAACCACTTCCTAACTGTTATAGGAAGGATGTGGAAGTGTTGGAAAGGGTGCAGAGGAGATTTACCAGGATGTTGCCTGGTATGGTGGGAAGGTCTTATGAGGAAAGGCTGAGGGACTTGAGGCTGTTTTCGTTGGAGAGAAGAAGGTTAAGAGGTGACTTAATAGAGGCATTAAAGATGATCAGAGGATTAGATAGGGTGGACAGTGAGAGCCTTTTTCCTCAGATGGTGATGGCTAGCACGAGGGGACATAGCTTTAAATTGAGGGGGGATAGATATGGGACAGATGTCAGAGGTAGGTTCTTTACTCAGAGAGTAGGAAGGGTGTGGAATGCCCTGCCTGCAGCAGTAGTGGACTCGCCAACATTAAGGGCATTTAAATGGTCATTGGATAAACATATGGATGATTTTGGAATAGTGTAGATTAGAGGGGCTTTAGATTGGTTCCACTGGTCGGCGCAACATCGAGGGCCGAAGGGCCTGTACTGCGCTGTTATCTTCCATGTTCTATGTTCACTGTTCCCCAAAGCGTGTGTGTGAAGATGCACTCAAAAGGAATACACACCTCCAGACCTCTTACTGAGCCACCCAACAACCTTCACAACAGTGAAGTGTGATAATATCAGTGTTACTGGGCTAGAAATCCAGAGGTTGATGTTCTGAGACATGGGTTCAAATCCCCCACTTCCATTAACAGCATCGGGAATGTGGACTGCAGTGGTTCAAGAAGGCAGCTCACCACCACCACCTTCTCAAGGGCAACTAGGGATGGGCAATGAGTGCTGGGCCTGGGCAATGACGCCCATGTCCCCCATCGATGGTTGCAAAAATACATCTGGAAAGAAATCTGCCCCCGTTATCAGGCCTGGCCTACAATGTGACACCAGACCCACAACAATGTGGTTGACATTTTTATTTGTTTGTGGGATCTGGACCAGCATTTACTGTCCATTCCTGAGGATATTTTCAGAATCAACCACTTTGCTGTGGCTCTGGAGTCACATGTAGGCCAGACCAGGTAAGGACGGCAGATTTCCTTCCCTAAAGGACATTAATGAACCAGATGGGTTTTTCTGACAATTGACAATGATTTCATGGTCATCAGTAGATTCTTAATTCCAGATTTTTATTGAATTCAAATTTCACCATCAGCCGTGGTGGGATTGGGACCCGGACCCAGAGCATTTCCCTGGGTCTCTGGATCACTAGTCCAGTGACGATACCACTACGCCAGTGCCCTGAAACAGCTGAACAAAACACTCCGTTTCAAGGGCAATTAGGAAGGGAAACAAATGCGAGCTTTGTCAGTGACAGTCCCCTAAGAAGCAGAATAAGATCTAATTGTAGCTTTGTGACAGTAAAGCATTAAATTCAAATACAAACAGGCTGGGTGTGTTGTTTGTTTACTGGGAGCTTAATTTGTATTTGGAACACAGACTCACGTTCTCTTTGTCCCAGTCCCATTCTGAATGCTTCATTAGAACACCAGCAGTGGGTTAAATGATGATAAGCCAGTTGGGTCAATGAAAGTACATCTCACATCACGGCAGTGATACCCATCGACTGCTGACCCCTCCGTCTGAACTCTCCCTCAATCCTCCACCCTCTCCTCCACCTGAACCGATGTCTCGACTCAAACCTGCCATTCTCACCTCCACAGGAGCAGAATGAGATCACTCAGCTGTTTGAGAATGTTCCACTGTTCGCCCGACGATTGTAGACCTTAACCCCACCAATCCACCTGAGCTTTGTAACCCTCAGCCTTCTGTTGGCCAAGGGCGGCACAGTGGGTTAGCACTGCTGCCTCACAGCGCCAGGGACACGGGTTCAATTCCCAGCTCGGGTCACTGTCTGTGCGGAGTTTGCATGTTCTCCCTGTGTCTGCGTGGGTTTCCTCCGGGTGCTCCGGTTTCCTCCCATGGTCCAAAGATGTGCGGGTTAGATGGATTGGCTGTGATAAATTGCCCCTTAGTGTCAGGGAGACTAGCAGCGTAAATGCATGAGGTTATAGGGACTGGGCTTGGACTGGGATTGTGGTCAGGGCAGATGTGATGGGCCGAATAGCCTCCTCCTGCTGTGTAGGGATTCTGTGATTCTAATTTTGCTGCTTTGAAATTTTGAATTAAGCCTCAACATCCTTTTTTAGAATGGAAACATTCCCAGATTTTTGCTTCCTGTGTGTGTGAGGGAGTGCTTCCCAGTGTTTACATTTTATACTTGTGTTTGTTCTTGCTATTTTAAACTCCGGATTGTATCTCTACCTCCCCCCCAGTTACAACCCATCCTGGTGTCACTGGGATGTTTCGCTCTGTCGAAGGGTCTGTCAGTGGAAAACTCAGCGGTGAAGGGTGTCCTGGCCTTTGGGGGAGTTTGTGTCACTAACTACACCAGCAGGGACAATATTAAATATAAGGAGAAGATGTGTTTGTAGCTAATAGCTTCATGTTGCTGGATCTCAGTCAGCTTTACCCTCCTGGTAAAGTGGGATAATTGAGATCGCGCTGGGTGAATGAGTTTCTTGTAAAATAAACACAGGAAACAACAGATTAAAATATTGTCAGAAAAACAAAATCAAACAGAACAGCGATTCGGTATTGCCAGTCAGAGCCGGTGCTTCCTGCTTCCCACCTGAGCTTTAATCACGTGATGTGATTGCGTTGCTGAGGGCGCACGTTGCTGAGGGCGCGCGTTGCTGAGGGCGCGCGTTGCTGAGGGCGCGCGTTGCTGAGGGCGCGCGTTGCTGAGGGCGCGCGTTGCTGAGGGCGCGCGTTGCTGAGGGCGCGCGTTGCTGCTCGTTAATCACAGATGAACCATTAGCCGTGGGACCTGCCTGAAACACTGGGTGTCGCTTGTGTTATCCGATGGGAACCGCGCTGCGATTCCCGTCGCGTGGCTCAGCGCAATCCCGATCACAATTCTCCCACAATTAGGGCAGAATTTTACCAGAATATTCTAAGTGCTGAATGAGCGGGAAAACGGGAGTTTCGGACCATGAAATATTGCCGACCGCTCCCATTAGGGGAGGCAAAAAACCGGCTGCAAACCGAGCTTTTCACCTCCTGCCTGATCGTGCCGCCCCGCCTGGCCGAACAGCGGGCAGGACGAGGTTGGAGGGTTCTTTCGAGCTTGGATTGATTGACGCCGTGAATAGGAAGTGTGGAACGGAACGCTGGCGAGACCGGGCCCTCCAAGACCGGGACGCCTTGTTCAAAGGGTTTACCGATCTCAAAGTTAAGTTGAAGGTTCTCCTTCCCCCGCCTCTCCCCTCCACACAGACATCTTGACTCCTGCAGACATGGGGAACACCCCCAACACTTAACCTAAAGGAACCTAAATGTCTGGATCACCCCGCGCCCCCCCTCCCCCGCCCCTCCCACATCAAGCAGAGAACAGGGTGACCCAGCACCCTCCCCCCCCCCCCCCCCCACAACCCACTATCCATTGACACAGACATCGGGGCATCGCCCCCCCCCCCCCCCCCCCCACCTTGCAAGTGAGCAATGCCCTGCCCCTTTCTGGTATCCTTTTCAGGTCCCACCCCTTGTCATTGCCAACCTGGCATCCTGGCACTGCGCAGCCATGTCTTTGTCCATGGGCGGAGGGGGGTGGGCGACAATGATCTCTGAGCCCCCCCCCAGTGTGGCCGTCACACCCAGTCTCCAGCTGTGGAGCTCAGTAATGATTCCCGCCGCGTTGCCCTCCTGCCAGTAGGTCGGTAAATACGGGGAGCTGGCTGAATCCAGCTAAAACCTGGAAATGCGTGCTGGGCGTCAACCAGATTACATCACCGCGGGGGGTTTGGGGATTCTCCCCGGCGTGAATCGCGTTTGGCCCCTCACGGGATTCTCTGGTGATGACGGAATTTGTGTCTGGGCTGGAGAACTGTCCTCCTTGTTGGTTAAAAGTTAAAGTGTCACAAGTAAGGCTTACATTAACACTGCAATGAAGTTACTCTGAAATTCCCATGGTCGCCACAATCTGGCGCCTGTTTGGGTACACTGAGGGAGAATTTAGCTTTGCGAATCCATCTAACCAGCACGTCTTTCGGACTGTGGGAGGAAACCGGAGCACCCGGAGGAAACCCACGCAGACACGGGGAGAACGTGCAAACTCCAGACAGACAGCGACCCGAGGTCGGGAATCGAACCCGGGTTCCTGGCGCTGTGAGGCAGCAGTGCTAACCACTGTGCCACCGTGCACGGGTTAGACACGAACACAAAACTGTATCAGGGTGGGTGGTCCAGGAAGATCTCTCTGCCTGACTTTCCTACTCAATGGTTCAACAGTATTAACAAAATGATCCTCTGTCATTTTCAAGCAGCCTCACTCTATCTCTCTGCGTCCAGACTCTGTTAGATTCTGTATTTTGATTCCGACCTTGCCTCCAATCTGTCACCCCGGTCAGATTTTGACATTGCTCATTTTTATCAACCAGCACGGAGGAATATGATAGTCTCAACTTCCCAAGGGGTGAGCTGAGGAAAGCGGG